>NC_063204.1:30258084-30400584 GCF_017589495.1 Alosa alosa
CAACCTTCTAGAAAGAGACTACTTTGGCATCACATTCCGTGACATTGAAAACCAAAAGGTGAGACACGTTTACCATTTATTGGTTTCGGGAATTTTTCACTTTTCTTCAAAACGCAACTCATAAAGAGTTTGGTGTCCTTCACACAACTTCTAAAGAGTTTGGTGTCCTTCACAGAACTGGCTGGACCCCTCCAAAGACATGAAGAAACAGATTCGAGGTGAATGTTAAACCGAACAAAAGCATTTTCATACATTGTATTGTACTAAAGCTATAGAAATGTGTGTTTTTTTCCAGTGTTCTCAATCTGTCCTGTCCTCTCAGCATATCTTCCATGTAACCCTGCTCAAAGCCCTTATTCATTCGGACCCAACACACATAATAGAATCGGGCTGATTTGCTGTCTAATGTCTTTCATTAGTTTGGCTCACCCAATTACACTAGAAGACATAACTATCAGTGTTCCGGTCCAATCATATTTGATTTCTGGCACGTGAATTAGTTGTCATCTCTCTTACTAGTGTGAATAGTTTGAACGTATAGTGTGAGCTACCATGTTGTGCATGACTGGGAAAAAAAAAAAATGTTGTCTGCCCAGCTTAAGGTATGTTCCACCAATTAAGAGTGCCCAGGATAATGTCAGTCAAGTATTTGGATCAAGGACACATGAAGGGTTCAGATGCAAAAGCCTCTAAATGCCACCTACGTCAAAAATGAGATAAAGATGGTGAGTGAATGCTCTCCTCACATAGTATACGTTAATCAAATAATTTAACTTCAAAACACATCAAATAACACTCTCTTCCTGGTCTGAAATATCGATTTCTATGCAAAAACCTATAGGAACCGGATTTTAAATGCTCATTTAAAAGAAATGTGGTCAGACGGATTTAGAGGGTTTTGCATCTGAACTCTTCACATGGTAGTCTTGCAGTATAGAGAGAGTTGTGGAAATAAGATGGAGAACCCTACGTGTGTCTTCACGTGATGGTGAGAAAAGGTCTGAGAACCCCTTTCTTCCTGTCTGCCACTCAGGAGTCCCCTGGAACTTCTCCTTTAATGTGAAGTTCTACCCGCCAGACCCCGCCCAGCTCTCAGAGGATATCACAAGGTCAGTTCAAAGCACACAGAGCTGCGCTAAAGTCCCTCGTAAGTCCTGGCGACTCTTGTCTGAGCGAGACAGACTCAGAGTCAAGGTCAGTTCAAAGCACTGCTGCGCTAAAGTCCTGACGACTCGTCTGAGCCAGACAGACTCAAAGTCAAGTCTGGCCAGTGAGAGGACACTCTGTTAACTGCAGCTTTGTCCAGATTTCCAGCATTTAACCTCCATCTCTCCATCTGCCTGACCCTGCCCTGTTTCTCAGGATCTCTCTCTCTCCATCCCTACCTCCTCCATCCCTCTCTCTCTCTCTCTCCATCCCTCTGTCAGTTCCCCTCTAATACTCTCTTCTCTCTCTGTCACCATCTTTCATAACTTCATAACTCTGTCCTACAGTCTCTATTTCTGTGCAGATATATTTATAATATCAAAAACCAAGCCAAATATCAAACCATGGCACTCTCTTTTAAACAATCAGAAAGCCTTCATGCTAATGGAATGGTTATTTTGAACTTTTTAAAACTCTGACGCATTTCACCATCAAGCTTTCTAAGAGAGTGCCTTGGAGTTTTCTTTTGTCTTAATGTCTTAGATGTTTCCCATCCAAAGTGCACCTCAAAGAAACTCTTTTTGAGTCCAGGACGCGTTCCTATCCATTTTTTGTATATTCATAAAATGTTGACATATCAAAAAAAATCTGTTTAATATTTCATATTGAATAAAGTAATATTTACCATGTCCTCTCTCTCTCTTCTGCAGGTACTATCTGTGTTTACAGCTGAGAGATGACGTGGTGTCTGGACGCTTGCCGTGCTCGTTTGCCACACACACTGTCCTCGGCTCCTACAGTGTCCAATCAGAGCTCGGTGACTTCGACCCAGACGAGTACGGCAGCGAGTACGTCAGCGAGTTCCGCTTTGCACCAAACCAAACCAAGGAGATGGAGGAAAAAGTCATGGATCTCCACAAGAACTATAAGTATGTGGTTATGCACAGGCCTTGGAGCTCGGTGAATGTTTTCTCTCGAGCTACTGAATGTGGTAATGAAACCGTCCATGTCTGTCTTCCTTAAGAGCCTATTAAGGGGCTAATCACCTCCAACCTCTGCGTCTGTTCTCCATCAGCTTATATTGCTGTTGACCACCCGTTCTGCCAATTCACAAAACATTACATTAATGGGCCTCAAACTTGAGGAGCCAACCCTAGCTGTATATCTGATCATCAGGCCAACTGTATCTGCTTTCTCATTTGGATGCCAGTGTGCACTCTCTCTCATCAAACCTTTTAACCAAACAAGATTTCATTTCTTATGTGGCCCGGTGGCTCCAACTGACTGGCTCCAGCTCCTAATGCTGGACGCCCCAGAGGAGATTGCTATGGATGACTTGCAATTTTTATAGCCCCACACACACACACACACACACACACACACACACACACAGACAGACACATACACACATATACTCTGCTTATTTGAACTTATCCGCTGTTGTTGTGTTTTTATTCATTTGTTTTTTTTCTTTAAGTATTTATCTGGCACCTTGTTTTTTTTTCTTTCACTATTTTGAGCCTTGCTCTATTTTATTGTAGGTGAACATTTCCCTTATTGAACTGGTAATCATTTTGAGGGTCTGTGTGTGATTTAATTCTTTTGGATAGCATTCTGGGCTGCCTTGTCAGGGAGGTGCTATATAAATAAAGGTAGGCCTATTATTTATTTGTTTGTTTGTGCTTTCCTTCAGAGGAATGACGCCAGCTGAGGCTGAAATGCACTTCCTGGAGAATGTGAAAAAGCTCTCGATGTACGGAGTGGACCTTCATCATGCCAAGGTACGGGAGCATTTAAGATCTTCTGACGCATCCTAATGAGGGGTTTCTTAAAGTTGTAATAATGTTTATTGTATTTTTTATCAATATTTAGTAGTCAAGCTTGCATGACAGTGTTGCGTGACCCCTGTCTGTTGTTTCTTGAATCCTGAGCAGCCATATTGGTCTTTGGAAGGTGAAAGGCAGCTGGTCGCATAGTCACAATCACAGTAACACAATAGCAATATGGAGACCACAGACTAGAGATGTCAACATTTTTAAAAAAGGAACAGACTATAGCTATGTAAAACTTTCCACCTTGTGGTGGCGACAGTGTTTTGTGTTAAATGTGACATGGCCCATTGACCAATGGCTAATTTATGTTTTGTGTTCAGTGTTTGTTTACTGTTTTGTTTGTTGTTTTTTCTGAGTCGATTGCTTTCTGTTGTTGGTTGCCATGTCAGCTGTGTTGCACAGTAGATCACTGTCATTTAAGCGCCAAGAGGCATTTTAGATGTTGGCCCCCAATTGACTGTAATTATGTGTCACAGTCAAAGCGAGGCATTGGCCGAGGTCCATGACATAGATTTATGCAGAAATGAAACAAACTGCAGTGGGCCAGAAGGATGAAGCATTGGTCGAGCCAAAACATTAATTAGTATCTGGACGTAAGGGCAGACTCTAGTGTGCTTTTAACTTTTATACAGTAAAGTCTTGCAAGGTGTTGTCTAGATATTGCAGACAGAGTTGTAGAATGTCCAGCAATTAATGAAGATTAGTATGGCCTCATCAAATTATTGTCAGCTGGCTTAAAATGTTTTTTTTATTGATGTTACAGTGTATGCAGTTCTTCAATTTGCACACTTGACATTTAAATTGTCCCAAATTATTCTGTCTTCCTATCAGTGTGACTTATTTAATTAATTGTGACTATGTAATAGGCCCATTAGATAGTTTTATTACTGTAGCCAGAGTTCATGTTAGTAATATACGGGTTGTAATAGGTATAACGTATCTGTCTGTAATGGTGCTTTAAGTTTTACACATGAATTACTAGGGCTTTAAGTTCAGTAAGTAACACAGGAAGTGGTTCTGGGTGTGTTCTGTATGTCCAAAGACTTTTCCACAATAGTCACTGTTCCGTGATTGGTTGGAAGACAGTGTCATGTGACAACACAGAGGACACAAAGCAGAGTTGTCTCCTTCAGTTCAGGTAGATCAGCCTATCTTCTGTTCTTTTTTCTTTTCTATTCCTTTTTTCCTTATTTGATTGACCCTAGTTGGTAGGAAGCCGCTTTGATTGCTTGTCGCCGGCTAAGGGGGAGGTAAGGCTGCATTTGTGTGTGTCCAAGTTTGTCCCGTCTGTGTCCTCTCTCTCTCTCTGTGTCTGACCGAGTCCTTGTGCATGACCATGCCCTGTAGCTAGAACCTCATCGCCCAGGCTACAGTTGGTTTCCCCCTCCTCAACCTCCTTTTCCTCCACGGTGGCGACCGACTGTAGTCTGTAGTCTGTAGTCAGTGTAAATGTTATTGAGCACAGGGGCATAGTCTCTGGTCAGTTTAACCCCTTTGTATCTTAGAATCACCTTCCCAGTGTAATAAAGAAGCCCATTACCCGTACCATAGAAAGGTGTGTAGAGCCATCTCAACCCCATGTCTGCCTTGTGAAATGTCAACCCCATCAGTGAAAGACCCATCTCAGGAAATGATCTCATCCTCGCCCTGTGGAGTTGGTGTCATTGAGTAGATATTTTGTAGCATGCATTAGTATAAATTGCTCTGTTTATTCTGTTCCATGAAGTATGGAGGCCATGGCCTTATGAAGCTGCCAGCAAACACTCATCTTTTTACAACCCCAAATCAGAATAAGTTGGGACATTGTGTAAAATGTGAATAAAAACAGAATGTAATAATTTCAAATCTCGTAAACTCATATTTAGTTGCCAAAAGGACACAGACAACATATCAGATGTTGAAAATGACAAATTTGACTATTTCATGGAAAATATATGTGTGTATTTCCATGAAATAGTCAAAAGTTTAATTTGATATGTTGTCTATGTCCTTTTTGCTGCTAAATAGGTTAAATATGGGTTTACAAGACTTGTATATGATCACATTCTGTTTTTATTTGCATTTTACACAACGTCCCGACTTTTTCTGATTTGGGGTTGTAAGTGCTTTGATATAGCTTGTCAGCCTTTAACAAATGTAGGACATCAACATAGTTTGCTACTGCTGGACCTTGTTGCCCAATATAAAATGTGCCGGAACAGCATGGAGCTCTTGGGAGTCCGAGACTGAAAGAAAGGAGCAAAAGAGCTTTGCAGACACAACAGAGTGGAGTGGTGAGAGTACCTTTGGAGTCCGCCAGCCCATTTTCCTGAAAACACAGTCTATTTTTTACCTGCCCAGGGAATCACCACACAGTCGTATAGAGGGATTGTTCAGACAAAGTCACATTTAAACATATGTGCCATGCCATATACTGTACCATTCACAGGTTTTTGACTTCTTAAAAAATGCTTTAATGTGAGAATGCTTACAAGAATAATTGCAAGAATTACATGAAATTAATTGAAATATGAAATAACAACATAACAGCATCAATTAATCTATTGGTACACTTGGTGGTGCATAGTAGATTTAGACCGCTGTAGCCTTTAGTTTTTTAATCTGCCATGTGATCTGTTTTACTAGAATGTCTTACTGGAATACTTCAATGCTTTTTTCAAAAGTGGTGTTAAAAACTTAATACATCTAATATATAATATATGATATAATAGAATAGATAGAAAACATACTTAAACATTTTGCATAGTACTGTATTTATTATCATGTATTTCAAATGGAATACACTATTGTACTGTTTGTTAGCAACTTTAGCAAAGGAAGTAGATAGAAGCAGTGTATTCCCCCGACACATATTAGAGAAGAAATATGAACAGTTGGAAGAAAATTTGTTTAAATTTGAATTTGACAGAACAATCCCTTTACAAATGACAGTCAGGTTATATTTAGAGGAAAAATGACACAAACATCTTAATTTTCATTTTATTCAAAAATTGCCTTTCTGCCAGTTTTTCCAATTGTTTGTGCCTCTCCTGTACCTCTGTCAGTGAGTTATGCATTTGGAACATCTCCCTTCTGTGGAGATTAATGAAGGCGTAACATTTTCAAAAAAGAGCCATTCCACGATCTCAATGACCTTTGGGAATCAGAGTGGTGTGTGAGCGTGTGTGCCTGCATTTGATTTCTGTGTGTGTGTGTGTGTGTGTGTGTGTGTGTGTGTGTGTGTGTGTGTGTGTGTGTGTGTGTGTGTGTGTGTGTGTGTGTGGGTGTGTGTGTGAGAGTGTGTGTGTGTGTGTATGTGTGAGAGAGAGGGTGTGTGTGTGTGTGAGTGAGAGAGAGAGTGTGTGTGTGTGTGTGTGTGTGTGTGAGAGAGAGAGAGTGTGTGCGTGCATGTGTGTGTGTGTGTGTGCATGCACTTCCCTGATGCACATATGACCGGTCCCCTGGTGTCTCTCCCCAGGATTCGGAGGGGGTGGAGATCATGTTGGGCGTGTGCTCATCCGGTCTCCTCATCTACCGCGACAGACTGCGCATCAACCGTTTCGCCTGGCCCAAGATCCTCAAGATCTCCTACAAGAGGAACAACTTCTACATCAAGATCAGGCCTGGGGAGGTGAGACGCATTAGGGAATACCCCAAAACTGACCTCTGACGACCTCAGGCCCGAGTTACACCAGGTCCGCAAGTGAAGCGCTCTGTTCGCAGAGTGTAAACATAGTTTTATCTCATTTTATTCGAACACACACGCTGCTATCACGTTTGGTGTAGCCAGTTCTATTGATTATAGTGGAAGCTAATTGTTGCAGCAGACGCTCCGTGAATGGAACACTTCAGTTACGTGGCCGAATTTCCTTCACGGGATCATAAGAGTATATATACTGTAGCCTCCCTGTCAGACTGACTGCCCTGTAAAATCTTTGTTGACGATGAGTTCTGCTTTGATCATTTATACTTGTTTTGTCTTGGTGTGTTGTGAATAGTTTGAGCAGTTTGAAAGTACAATCGGCTTTAAGCTACCAAACCATCGCGCAGCCAAGAGACTGTGGAAGGTGTGTGTGGAACATCACACATTTTTCAGGTGAGACTTTGGTTGGCATATCTGTCATTATAATTTATATGTAGTTCCAAAGTACCAGTTTACTGTTAAATTATTTGAACTGATTTGTAAACTTAATGTAACTTAGTATACTGGTAGTTGCTTAAGTATGCTATGTTGGGCTTTTATAGGCTGGTATCGCCAGAAACACCGCCAAAGAAGTTCCTGACGTTGGGTTCTAAGTTCCGCTACAGTGGTAGAACCCAAGCCCAGACCAGGAGAGCCAGCTCCCAGATAGTCCGCCCTGCGCCCTTCTTTGAGCGCTCCACCAGCAAGCGCTACAGAATGTCTCGCAGCCTGGACGGAGGTAAGAGCCACTCTCAAAACATTCCCACACTTCTCCAGTTCACGTTTACAGCTGTTAGTATATGTGTGTTAGTGTGGTTTTAACTCAGAAGGAAGACGAGGGCTCAAGTCTCAGTAGTTAGCAATAGTTGTAAGTCGTTACTCAGATGCCAGTAGTTGCCTCCAGTGTATTGGAACATTTCGGGGGGAAAATTGAAAAATTGACCCAATGACCTCTCTCGTTGTTGAAGGGCACTGTTCTTTGAATAACTTTCTTTTTTTGACAGCTTTTGAATGCTGTTGCGATATTGAAGTCCTTGAAGAGAAAACTGAATGTCCTAATAGCCCTGTCACCCATGTGCATCACCCTATTGTTTGTTATACTGTTGCAAGCTGTCGCCTATAAACATACTTTGCACTTTTATACACATCTTTCAAGCTCTGTGAGCAATTCGCCCGCCGAGGTCATGACAGCATAAAAATCTCTCATAAAAGGTCTTGGCTGCTGGACTTGATGAAGCCATATTTGCCTGCTTTCTGCTGTCAATCTTATTGGGCTCGTCGGCGCTAAAGTGCATTAGGAAAGAGCCCTCCCTCCCTCCCTCCTCCCTCCCTCGCTCTGTCCCTTTTGTCTTTCCTCCTCTCTATCCCTCTTTCTCTCCTCTCTTCCTCTTCCCCCCCCCGCTTCACTCTCCCGCTCTCTCTTTCCTTCTCTCTCTGCCTCTTTCTCTCCCTGTTTCTCTCCTTCTCTCATGCCCTCTCTCTCTCTCTCTCTCGCGGCTTAGCTGAGTGTATACGGTGCTTCTTTGTCAGCGTCGGCACATGCAACACTCACTCGGTCACGCGGTCTCTCCAGTGTTTTTTTTTGTTGTCGTTTTTATCCACGTCACTCCCGTTGCCTTCCTCATCCCCGGCTGAGCTGGGAGTCTTGCCATGGCGCTTTATCTTCCACTCCCAGACCACTGCTAATGTCCTCACACTCACAGCCAGCTTAGCCACCAGCACGCTGTCAATGGCTTGTCGTGACTAGGCCAGGATGGGTTTTTCTTTTTTATAAGAGCATTTCTTTTCTTTGTTTCTCGTTTTTTCTTTGTTTCTTTGTATTTCATCATGCCTTGTAAAGGAGGATGCGGAGCCATTTGGCGCAAGGATTTACAGCTTACTAGTGTTATTCTTATTTTCGCCCCAGTGGGTAATCTTTGCACTAGGACGCACATCTGTGCCTTGGCAGTCCTTCTTTAAACGATTAATTGAGGAATTTTATACTCTTTGTTTTTACTGGGTCCCCATGAAGGCGATAGAATATTCAGGTATTTTGGGCAGATTACCAGCACTGGCCGTCTCCCACGACTTACACCAGATGAGGATGATGATAATGCTGTTTCCTGGCCTATGTCTTGTTTCTTCCCTCCATGTGTGTGTGATGGGATCTGACGCCATGCTCTCTGTGCCTGTGTGATGATAAAATAGCAGCCCACCTTGAATGATTGATCTGCCATCATTAGCACTAGTTTGGGGTGCAGGACAGTCACCATGTTGGCCTCATGCCTTCAGTTGTTTAGCTTCATTTGTGATGCCCACCCACGCGTCCAGCCAACGTTCTGCTTACTGCACAGAGTCTGTGTTTGTCTCTGTGTTTGTCTCTAGATAGCTGACTAAGTCAAAGTGAAAATCACCATACTCTAAACGTTTTATTTTCTTGTTTAGCAAACAAACACTCATTTATAAATGTGTGCCATTGATAATGAAGGATTATTGCCCCATTACTGTAAGAAGCTGTGTGTGAAATTGTAAAAAGTATAGCGTGTGCAGTGCATTCTGTGTTCCTGTACTCAAGGCTACTCTAATGGCCGATCCTCCCTCTCTGTGCATGTTCACAGTTGGCAGTGTGTTTCTGTCTGATCTTTACCAGAGCGCTTAACTTCTATCGATCTCCTCAGCTCCTCAGAGTACACCCAAACACACAGCGCCTGTAGTCCCGGGACTTAAGCCACCTGCCACTATAAACGGCACTAAACCAACAGGTAGATGCACGCAGTGCTATAGGGCTGTGCAAGCAACCACACACACACATACGTGTGTGTGTGTGTGTGTGTGTCTGTGTGTGTGTGTCTGTGTTGGAAAGCATAAGGGCTGTAGTCTCAGCTGCTTAAATCATCTTAGCTTTTCTTTTCTCTTCTCGTCCTCTTCTCTCTTTCTTTGCTCATGTGCTTTTCGTTCGTTTGGTTCTCCATCAGAGTGTTGTTGATTTCCTTGTTAGTCATGCATAGTGAACCTCCTGATGGCGGTCCGTCTCCACTGGCTGTTCTGCATGACTTTTGTGAAACGGATTGCGCTGCAAGCCTAGCATGCGGAGCACTCGGCCGCTGGTACTTTTCCGTGCTCGGCTCTGGAGGTTGGATTTTATTTTTGCACATACTGTCGGCTAGCGGGTGTGAAACCTAAGCACCCCCACCAACCACTCAACCCCCCCCACTCACACACACACCCTCTGCGTGGCCTAGATCCATAAAGCAATCATGTCCTTTGTATGCCGGTCCAATAAATGGATTGTACCGGGGGGGCTTTTTTGCCTTTTGTGTCGAAGGAATTAAATGTAAAGTAAAGCTTTCCTGTAAATTGAGGTCCTCAGGGGGGAGAAATAAAATACTACAGCCCAGTTCTTCTGGGTCACGTCCTCATGCTGTTTGTCACTTCACTTGACGGACAGGGCTGCCGAAGTCATTCATCCTCTAACATTCAAGAGAGTAATTTCATGCAAGAGCACTATATACTTAAACCTGGTCTGAGCAAGGTGCTCTCTGTACAGGAGGTGTTGGTAACCTTTTGGTGATTTTATAAATAAGTTTTCTGCACCACTGGTTTGAAACTTTTCAGGGGCTACTTTTAATTTGATTTCCTCTGGATCTTTCAAATGCTCTCTGAGCCTGTATTTGACATTAATACAGAATGAATATGAGGGCACTGAATAAAAAAAAAATACTTGAGGACCTGCTTCAACTAAGGAGCATAATTTGAATAAATCTTTTTACTGGAAATAATGACAGCAGCATTATTAAATTATGGGTGAAATATCTTTCATGTCTATTAATCTGGATCTGTTTTGCTTCAGATTAATTGCTTGTGTAAATGCAAAAATAATCCATGAAGATATTTGTGCTACGCTTGTAAAATGCTTATAGCATTTAAGGCACTTGGCAGACTTTTCCTATTTTGACTGTGCAATGATTTTGAGTATTATTATTCTGATTTTACTCGTTTTTTGACGGCTAACACATGGAGGCAAGGCTGTGCTATTTCTGTGTCTCTCGGTGTGTTAATGGACCCTTGCTTTGATGCTGTTGCCTGAATCCCCTGTGGGTTCGCTGATGAATGTGGGAACATTGTGCTAATAAAGATTGCAGCACAGTAGCGTCAGTTGCCTGACATCTACTGCAATCTTGGAGCAATGAAGGAAAACCTCACCGTAATGAAAGAACATCTCTGTCTGTGTGTGTGTGTGTGTGTGTGTGTGTGTGTCTGCGTGTCTGTATTTGTGTGTGCTTATGTGTGTATCTTTGTATGTATGTCTCTGTGTGTGTGTGTGTGTGTGTGTGTGTGTGTGTGTGTGTGTGTGTTTGTGTGTGTGTGTGTGTGTGTGTGTGTGTTTGTGTGTGTGTGTGTGTGTCTGTGCTTGTGTGTGTGTGTGTGTGTGCAGAGATGGGCACGGCTTTGTACGGGACTGCAAAGGGCTTCGCTGTGAGTGACCTCATCACCACGGTGACGCCAGAGAAGAAGGCCGAGGAGAGGCGCGCGGAGGAGGCGGCCGCAGCAGCAGCAGCAGCCTCCATCCCTTCCCCACTCACTCCCATCGCCGTCCCAATCCACGCCAGCGTTGGAGTGGTGGAGGTCCTGGAGGAAGAGGACGAGTCGACAAGGGCCACGGAGCTCTCTCTGCCCAGCCCGCCAACACCCGTGCGCCAGGACACTAAGGTACGCACACCGCACCAGCCTCGGACACGTCTCTCCAAACTCCTCATCGAGCAGGTGGCTTTGCCCAAAACTTTCCACCAATCAAAGAGCGGACCTTGGCGAGGTATAACTGTCTCCATTGCCTACGTCAGAGACAGGCCCGATAACCTCTTTTCTGGGTAGCTGAAGCACTGGAGCAGAACACAGGCTTTTGTGTGCTTTAAAAGGCAACCTAGTGGCCTCTGCTCCCGTACGCCTGCGGCCTGCTTATCCAGGTGTGTGAGTGCAAGCCACTTATCAGAGCACACAGGTGTGTGTCCAGATGCACCTCCACAGCAGGCTCAGTCAGTGCTGAGGGTGGAGCCCTAGAAAGGATTTATTTGATTCACATTTTAGCGAGGCGGTGCTGTGATTCAGTCTCAGTTTTGCTGTATCAAAAAAAGCATCGTCTCTTCAGTGTGGAGTGTTGATGAGGATCAGGGTGACATTTCTTACAGGGACTTTCACAATTCCTTTATTTAGTCAGCAGCAGATCATTTAACCAATTCAAAAGAACTCTTCCATTCTGCATACCGGTATGTTTCATTTAAAACAAAATAAATAGACAGAAAGGTGAAAATCATGTATTCCTTGCCAGTCTGTTCAGCTCTTGTTATCTTAACCCTTTAACCTTGTAACATTCACGCAGAGTCTTTTTAGAGTCTATTTTAGAGGAAATGGTTGAGTCTTTTTAGAGTCTATTTTAGAGGGAATGGTTGAGTCTTTTTAGAGTCTATTTAAGAGGGAATGGTTGACTGACAGTTGTGGTTCTTCTTCTGTTTATGCCTTCAATTTGGATGTGTGGGTTTTGTTACCCACAACAGACTGACTTTACAGACACTGCTGTCGACGGTGATCTGACAGCCACAGAGGTGTGTACCAGCAGGCACGTTTATATGGTGCCTTCATCATCTTCATCATCCTCATCTTAGCCCTCCTCATCCTTTATCACTGCACTGAAATCTCCTCTCCATCATGTCTCTGACTTCTTCCGTGTGTGCGTCAGATACGGCTTATCAAATAGCCTAATTATTAAGGATGTCGTTGGAGATATCGATCTTCTTGCTAGCTTGCTTTAAGCACTTGGGAATAAATAAAACATTTTCAGATTTCATAAACTGATTCGGAGTTTGTGTTGCATATGGCATGGGACACTTCATCTTTGCTCGATACCTTTTGTGTTCATTTGGTAGCAAGAGTTAGTTGCATGTTATCCCTCTTGCTGAATTCATCATTACACATCAGTGAATGTAACAATCTTTCTCTCTTCATTTTTTTGTGGCTGCAGTCAGACCAGGACGATGAATCAGAGCTAAGGACACAGGTAACTTCCACTCATACTGAACAGCCTAATGAGAATTCTCTGTAGAATGAAGCACATTCTGTATCGTATGGAGGTGGCAGACTATGCCTCATGAACAAGGCTCCTGAGAAAACAGGATATCTTCTCTTTGTATTTCAGCCCAGTTTCATAAGGAGAATAAAAGGAGAGAATGTTTTTATCAGGCATAGTAAACTGATGCTTGAGGTTGGTATGGAATGACCTAGAAGTGTATTGAGTGGCTTGAGCTATCCAGCTGTCTGAAGATAAAACTTAAGTGTCTATTTGTGGTAATGGCATGGACATTTGTCTTCGGGATGTGTGGAGTGCGTTTACTGAAATGATTTTCAACTCAGATGCTCCAGCAAGATGCTTGCATGGTGTGGATGCAAAATTGTTTGTGTTGATTTGGTAAGAAGAGAGTAACGTTGTCATTTTAAGTGATTCCAAAGCATTAAGTACAGATCTGTCACTGCAAATGCATCTTGTGTAACAGAAACAGAAATGAAATAAGTGGAGAGGGCTGGATGGAGCCTTTTCTATCAGATGTGCTGTACCCTCTTCTCAATATAGAGATGAATGCTAGTCATTTCCTTTTGACCCCTGACCCTCTGGGACTGATAGAAAACTCCAAATGACATTGATCTCCAGGACATGTGCTGTAGATGTACAGCTGTTGTCAAGGAGGATAACAGTAATGCAGATTACCTGCTTTAAGCCAATGATTTCCAATAGAGGGCATGTAGAATCCCAGATTGATATGCATGGAGGGGTGTGTGCTAAGGAGTGTGTATGTCGGGGGTGGGGTGGGGGGGTGTATTATATATGTATGGTATGTTAGCAATTTTCACAGTGTTGTCATAATGGTGAAAAAGATGTTTGTCCTAACATTGCCTTGATTGCGTTATATTTGCAAACAGGCTTTGCGTCACAGTGGTTTCCTAACCCACCACTGGTCTTACAACACCAACCCTCTTCTCGGTTTCTCTCTCGATCAGGACGCAGACGACACTCCAGAGACACTGGTCAAACACCAGACCAATATCAGCGAGCTGAAGAGGACCTTCCTGGAGCAGGGCGCTGACAAGTCCGGCCTGACCGAGTGGGAGAAGCGCCTCTCCTCCTCCCCTCTCCGCTCGCCGCGACTGGACGAGGCGCCCATGATTGAGCCCCTCCTCCCTGACGAAGTAAGCTCACTCACGCACGCGAAGCGCTGTGTTCTCTTCGGCCTTTGCTGTCACTGACGACAAACGGCCACTTTTTTCCCTCTCAGTTCCCAGATGTAGATGTCCTTGCATGACAAAGCCGTGTTCTTTGGTTGCCATGGGTCGAGAGGATAAATAAAAACCTCTCGTTTCCTGTTTTGTTGTATCTGTCTGTTCCGGCCTCTCTACATCTCCAAGGACCTATGTGGTGTTCAACACTCACACTGGACCATCAAAATACTCCTCTCTGTGCACTGACGCAGTAGCTTCGGACATGTGCAGAAAATGTTGTTCACTTGCAGTAAAATGTGTTTTTCGGTAAATTATGAGATGCCATGAAATGAACCGAATAGGAGCAGGTGTTACAGCACATGGGCCCACAGGAGCTGCATTCATTTCTGCCACACATCTGTAAATAGGATGGCCAGCAAATGTCTGTACTAAATCCCTTTCCCCTCTCTGTTGCTTCAAAAGGAAATGGAAGTGTGTGGAGCATTTGGCTTTGCTAAGCATATCATCAGCAGAGGGGATAAATCGGCCCATTATATAAATGATGTGAATGGAACTACTTCAAAAGGGGAACACAAATGATGGTAGAGGGAGCGTGTGTGTGTGTGTGTGTGTATGTGTGTGTGTATGTGTGTGTGTGTATGTGTGTGTGTGTGTGTGTGTGTGTGTGTGTGTGTGTGTGTGTGTATGTGTGTGTGTGTGTGTGTGTGTGCAACAGGATGAGTCTCCCCTTTTGTGTCATCACTAGCTATAATCATCAAACAGGCCAAAATGCAATATCGTAATAACATACGAAAGGGCCATATATTTATTAATATTAACTATTTTTAGAAAAGCACATTTCACCAGCAATGCTTTATTTGGTATGATTTTATTCTAACTGAAGACATAAATCAAAGTCAGAGTCTCGCTGAATTGATTCCCCCGATGGGGAAGAGGGTGCTTGCCGCAAAAGAAGTTGTTGATGAATATTGGAGTGAATATGAAATGTTTGCAATGAATGATTAGGTGGGATGCATTTGGTGGGGATGATTGCAGCGGGATTGAGGCGCAGCCTCAGAAGTTGCTCATTAGGCGAGTTATGAAATTTCTCTGTGAGATATCAAATGGAATATGTAATATGACACAGCCCACATGGCGCCGCTGCCTGCTGGCTGCTCACAATTGTTTTTTTTTTTTAATTCCAACGGAGATGAAGTTTTCACGTTTCTCTTTTCCTTCTCTGATTTCCAAGACCAAAGAGGACCGGAAGGACGAGGACATAAAAGAGGTGACCGAGGGGGCTCCCGAAACAAAGGACACTCTCCCGGAGACCAACACCGCTGTGGTAAGTGTTTGTTAAATAATAATATTGATACTTTTTATTTATAGAGCGCTTTTCAAGGCACTCCGAGATGCTTTACAAGCATACAGTAGGCTTTTCAATTGATCAATCAACTCAGCGCTGGGTTGTTAGTTGTTAAAGTTTAAACAAGACAAAAAAAAACATTTTCAACATTCGAGTCAAGCGTAAAACAGGTCAGTTTGTCGCTTATCTGCATGAAATGCCACGGGGACAGATTAATGGCCCATCCACACTGCTAAGACTGTAAAATCTACAGTTTCAAATAACACTATCTCCTAAGAATGGCAGTGTCCACTCTACATACTATAACAACAACAACATGAAGAATGAAATTGTTGGGTATCACATTCAGATCAATTTGTGAACGACAGCAACACTGACAGCCAATCAGAATCCATCGAATTTTAGGCATCACATTAGTTTATCACGAAGGATGATAATGAGGGGCTTTTCTTATTGTTGGTCAGTGTGGTCTGTCACATTGTTATTGTCACAGTTGTCTTTAATGTTACCACTGGCAGTGTGGACGGCCTTAAGAATGGAGGGGCCTAAGGGATAATCCTGTGCCGAAGTTTATATAAAGCTCCATAGCACCGTGTGATACGGAAGTCCTGTTGCCCAGTTGATTGAAATGGCCGTTGTTGTCCTTTCATCTCACTAAGTACGTCGAGTATGTGAGCCGCAGATCCAGTGGTTGTGAGATTAATCCCTAATGTGCCTTCTTGCAATGCTGGCTAACGACAGTCTTTGTATCTTGTATGTAGGATTCTGAAGGGTGGGTAATAGTAAGCAAAGTCCCTCCTCAGGTAGCAGAAAAGAAAGGCCTTGCCAGCTACAAAATAGTTTCGGTGACTAATGCGGTGGAGGACGGGGCCAGTGCCAGCTCCGAGGTCAAACCCCTCGAGGTCCTCCAAGACGAGGCAGTGGCCAAGACTGAAGAAGTACGAGAGAAGACCTACACATTGGGCAAGTCCTACGACACCACGTCAGGGAAGATTGTGACCATGACGAGCCGGGCCAAAGACGGGGACCTGCCATCGCCCTCCGCTTCCCCGCTGAGCAGCATCCCTGACCAGACGGCCACCGCTGTGAAGATCATCCCAGTGGACACGGAAGACGAGCTGTCCGACCCGGTGCCGATCAAGCCGACCAAGGGTCCGCCACCACTGATCTCCGTCAAACCAGCATGGAAGCCTCCGCCGGCCGACGCGAGTGCGGTGAGGGAGGGAGCAGAGGCCGTCCACTCTGGCGAGGAGACCGCTGACGCAGAGAAGTTGGATCAAAAGCTGCTGGCGGCGGACGCTGCCCTGGGAGACAGGACGATGAGATCGCCGCTCCGGTCGCCACTCAAGTCTCCGGCCATTCCGCAAACGCCGGAGCTGCCGCGCCTGAGTCCTGGCCACGTGTCCTATTTAGCCAAAACGCCCCCCACCGCCAGAGTGGTATATGACGCCAGCACTGAATCACTCACAATTCCCCACTATGGTTTCCCTAAGCCACTTCCCTTCGAGCTATCCCCAGCCTGGCTTTATTTTACATACGGATATGGCTGCTCAAGTGAAGCCAGTGCTTTTTGCTTTTTAGATGAAATGTTCATGAATGCCATTGGTTTGCCACTTTCTTATATGGTTTGCTAAAGCTTTTTTTGGAGCCAAATGCTTTACCATGGTGTTTGGAGCCAAATGCTTTATACCATGGCGTTTGGTGTCACCCTTTACCTTTTCCTTTGGATGATTGGCTTCTTGGGCACAAGCTTTGATTGTTCTTTTTTTGTTTCGTTAAAACAAAAAGACACACACAAAAATGATAAGCTTTTTTTCGGTTTGCCAGTCCCAAGCTGCAAGGTAAACAAAAAGAATGTGTCACTTTGCCTCAATATCATTTCCTTTTCTGTCAGAAAAAATGGCTTCTGTTTTGGCTTTATGTTTTGCTCTCTAGAGTCTATGTTGCTTGATGTTGAATGACATGGGCCCTATTCATAAGAAAGCTCTCTTCCTGAGGTTTTGATGTGGCTCTGTTGTCTGCCGTCTTTTGCGACTTGAAATAGTGAAAGCAAAAGCTGTTTTTCAAAAGCAGGTGTATCCCCTGGAGTTAGACAGTCTTGTGTTGCTGGAGTTGTTTTGAAATATCTAGTTGAGACCCCATCTGTGTCTCAAACATTGACATGAGGATGTCCTCAAGCACTGGTGTTCTGGGGCTTGTGAAGTAGCTCCATAGTAGTTGTCGTAGTGGCCACTTTGTGCTCAGAATAGTGCAATGGTCGTCTTTGTGTGTAGATGGACTGCATGGTGCATCAGATTCTCTTCATCATTGACAGCTTTTTCTTGGGTAAAAAGGCAGTGACATTCCACTTTCAAAGGAGTATTTTATTCTCAAAAGAAGCCAGGCGTGAGGTCTGATGAGCATATTGAAGCTTTTTGAAAAGCAACATTCAGGTCCCAGTAATTGCTCTAAGCACTTCAGAATTCTTGCATATGGCAATGCCAATAGCAGCCAGTAGTAGCTCAAGATAGTGGGTTTGCTTCTTTATTTCAGGTGTTTGGGACTTTGATGTGGACATTTTGTACTAGCACCACTTCATCAATTTGGATTGTCCTAAGGGAACATGTCTGATGCTCTTATGAATAACACCCTGCACTTCCCCACTGTCCCTGAGTCTGTCTGCCTCGTCCTCGCCGTCTCTCTGTCACGCCCCCTCCTGCCTTCCTCTTCTTTTCTGTGTCTGTCTTTGTGCGCTCAAACCTCAAGCTTCAAATTTCTTTACTCTTGTGTGTGTGTGTGCGTGCGTGTGTGTGTGCGTGCGTGCGCGTGTGTGTGAGTGTGTGTGAGAGAGTGTGTGTGTGTGTGTGTGTGTGTGTTGTGGGTTTGCATGTCTGTGTTGACTGTTCATCTCTCCTGTCCTGCGTAGCCTAAGCCCACCTTTGAGGAGATGTCTCCGGAGCTCACGGCTCTCTTGCAGTCGGCCCGAGAGCAGATCACCACCCGCGGATGGTCTTCCACCTCTCCCCATAGTCAGGCCTTCACCAAGGTGGCTGCTCATTCTAACACTCTGTGCTAGTCTACCCTAGCCTATGCTAGCTTAGCCTTTGTGGGCCTCTTCCCACTGATCTGCAGTCAGTGTGCATGCATGCTTACGCTAGCCTAGCCTGTGTGGGCCACTGCCCACTGATCTGCAGTCAGTGTGCATGCATGCCAATTTCCCCCATAGGTCACTGTGTCCTTGTTTTAATAGACTAACAAGTGCACATGTGTTTGTGTGTGGGCTTTGTCCCTTGTCAGGCATCCTCTTGTCATCTCTCTGCCAAGGCAGCCATGCTCGTGTCCTTCCTCTGCCCATTAACAAGCGACAGATTTATGGGGAGGAATCGTTTGTGGACAGACAGAGGCAGTGCAAGGTCTCTTTGTGCCTTTTTGTAAAGATTCAAGAACATCAAGTCAGTACATGAATATGATATTCATGTATCTTCAAGAACATCAAGTCAGTACATGAATACATAATATATTTGTGTACCTTCAAGAGCATGTCAGTACACCAATGCCTAATATTTGTGTACCTTCACTCAGCTTTTTTATCTTTATGTTTCTTATGTTAACAGTATATTCCTGGTTTTGCAAGCGAATGGAAGAAGTGCTGCCTTGTGTTATGTTTCTGAAGGATGTTTGAAGATGCTCACTGACGGTAGGGGGGTTCTGATTGTGCGTGTGTGTGTCTCTTGCAGCCCACGGGCAGTCCAGAGAAAGTGGCGGCGATGCAGGAGGGTCAGTCCGAGGATGGCGGCGGCGGCAGCGGCATTCTAGATCAGCGGTCAGACGTGGAGCAGTCCGCCACACAGGTAGACACCGAATCCCAGCCTGAGGAGGTGAAAGGCGAGGAGCCCGATGAGGTCAACCCGCCCGAGCGGGGAGGGGAACCGCGTGGCACGTCGCACGACGACACCGACGAGTCTGAGTCCGACAGCGCCACTAGCGATTCCGAGAGCTTGGCCTCGGGCAACTTTGACGGGCCGCTGTCCCCCACGAACGACGATGCGGACGCGGACGCGTTCCCGCCGCCCCCCACACCAGCCCCAGACTCAGGCACCGGTCTGGGCCCGGGGCCGTCCACTGACAGCGAGTCAGGGGGAGAAAGTTTCTCAATGTCCAGTGACGATGAGCCCCTCTCTGGGGAACAGTCCCCCAACCTGGCCCCTTCTTCCCCTGTGAGGCTAGCAGAGCCAAGGGAGGACGCCATGGGTATCAGTATGGAGGTAGAAGCCGATAAGCCTCTCTATGAGGTAACATCCCAAACAACTCCTGATCCTCCCATGTGGAATCCAACCCCTTCCCTTCTGCGAGTAGTTCTTCCCAGTTTCTAGAACCTTCCGTGAATATATGTGTGTGTTCAGTGAGCAGGTTGAGCAGAGTGTATTCTTCGCCAGTGCGCACATAGCCATAATGTATTTGTATTCAGCACAGGTCTTGCCAGCTAGAATAATTGCTATATATCACTTCCTGAAAGAGTAGGTATGAATGTGTGTGTGTGTGTGTGTGTGTGTGTGTGTGTGTGTGTGTGTGTGTGTGTCTATCTATGTATGCATACTGTATGTGTGAGAGAGATACTGACAAACTGTTATGGTTCATTCATAAGCAGCCCCTTGATACATAGTTCCCAAGTTGTAAACTGTCTAAAACTTTTGCATGAGAATTGCATTAGAAACTGTGTGTGTGTGTGTGTGTGTGTGCAAATGTGTGTCTATAGAGGCATGTGCCTTGACAGTTTCTGGAGCATAATGTAAACACTAAGAACCTGCTCACTGATCCACACACAGTCCTCTGTTCTTCCCTCTCACTGTTGTATCCCTGCCTTCATGAAAAAACAAATCCTCTGCATTCCTGCTCTGCTTCAAGTAACAAAATGAAAAACAGAAATAAAAAGACTCGCCACAGTAACACATGAAATACATCTCTATCGTAATCCCCCGTCATTGCCTTAGTATATTTCGGCTCAAAGATTCATCAGGTTGGAAAAAGGTTGTCATCCGCATAGCTCTCAGTGGAAAATCTTACAGATCAAAGCCTACATAAATATCAGTAATGTCCTGACATTGCTTTTGAGCACTTCTGCTGCATAAAATATATTAGCCTATCTGACATAACCTAACATTTATCAGTGATTACTTTCTTTATCTGGTGGTCTCTGGTAATTTCAATGTCTTTTTTTTTCGTGCTGTGCAGATCGCTGTGATGATACCCTAGTTGAATTCCCAAAATCATGTTTGTGACTAGGTATTCATTTCTGCAGGCTGCAATGCGACTAAATGAGCAGAACGAGCACTCTTCAAGTGAACAAGTCGGGGAATAGCTTCATTTACATTTTTTCGACAGAAGAGTCTTTAAATGGTATTGCAGATCATTTGTATGTAAATTAGAGCATAAATTGGCATAAGCACACGCAAATTAACCTCCTCGGTGTTTAAACAAAATGATTGTGAGTCCACTGCAGTGACCAGTAGAGTGTAGCCGAGAGCGTGTTTGCCCCACATTGCCCCCAGCTATTCCTGTGCCTGTGAACGTGGCCTTCATGTTACTCCGTGTTGTAGATTTATTTCTGTAGATGTGAAACTTTCAGTCTGTGAATGTTGCACACCTACATTTTTGTGTGTGGTGTGTGTGTGTTACTGTCATCATTTTCAGTGTCTGTTCTGTGGTGGGGAACAGAAGATGAATGCAAAGCAGATGAATGTAATGTGATGATTTAAATCACTCTGTTATGGTGGTCTTACTCTCTCTCCCTGCTGCTGTGTCTGCAGCTCTCCTCAGTGCTCCAGACAGAGGTCATGACCTTCAGTAGCTCCATGGCCGAAGAATCAGAAAAACTGGTCACCCAGGAAGTCCCAGTAATACACACGGAAATGAAAACCATCACATACGAGTCACTACAGGTGCGGACTGGACAGACAGACCCCATGCTCACCCTACACATTTTAATTGTATATGTGTAACATTCCTTAACGGAAATATTTAGAGTCCCATCTGTGAGATTGTTCCCATAATACTGTAATACAATTCAGGCAGTTTGACGATAACATGGTACATACTGTAAGACAAAAACATACATGTACCACAGTCCACAGTCTTTTGGTGTTTCACTCATATTTTCACATTTAGTAGCTAAAATGCTCTGTTGTTGTTGCTCGTCATTATGTTATCAACATGTAGACTCGTCCTCAGTGCCTGGTGACCTTGGATGGGTGATTTTCTTTCTCCCCTCCTTCAGGGTGACACGGACAGCGAGGCCGAACCCGGAGTGCTCCTGAGCGCCCAGACCATCACGTCGGAAACGACCAGCACCACCACCACCACGCATATCACCAAGGTCAGCCCTCCGTCCAGAGAGAGCCGGCACTGATCGATGTGTCTGTGCCGGCAAAGGCAGGGTGTGGAAGAGCAGTTTTTAATGGAGCTCGGCCTCCCATTTGTCTCATGTGTTTATTTGTTGTTCTTGTTGGCTTTCAAAAGACTGTGAAGGGCGGCATCTCGGAAACGAGGATTGAGAAGAGAATCGTCATCTCAGGAGATGCAGACATCGATCATGATGAGGTGAGATTAAGAGTCGTCCTACGCCGCACTGTCGGTCTATTGGCCTACTCTTTCTGTTTAGCTTAACGTACTTTCCAGCATGTAGTACTGTATGCGGCCGAGGTGATATTGAGTAACTTAAACAGAGTACTTCTCAGATGAGGCCAGTAAAAGATTGAGCTGTCCATACGATTTTGCTTTGACTCTTCGTGCTCCCTCGAGCTAGGCCCTGGCTCAAGCTATCAAAGAGGCCAAAGAGCAGCATCCCGACATGTCAGTGACCAAAGTCGTGGTCCATAAAGAGACTGAGATCACGCCAGAGGAGGGCGAAGAGTGACCCGCAGGTAAGGGGACGGCAGAGGTGCTAGCGGCGGCTTCACGCCAACATTAGCCCGCTAGCTGCCTTTGAGCTCCTGGCCCTGCCTGACCACGCTCGCCATGGCCGATTTCTTAAGCTGGATCTGCTTTGGGCTTCCCTTACTTACACCCCCGTTTTACGCATCTGCCCTCTGTGCAACGTACCTGCTTAAGTCTGTTGATCTCATGCCTCAAGGACTTACCTCCATTGGATGGTGGCTGCTTTTCAGATTTGAGACTAACTTTAGTTGTTTTTCTGTGTGTTTGTTCAATGTGTTGCTTATTTGCAGTTTCATTACTCATTGACAATAAGCAATAATGGAGGCTTATTTGTCTTTCTGTATGTTGCTCACTTTTTGTACCAGTTAACAAAAGCCATATAGTCGAGGCCTGTGGTATTTCTTGATGAATGGATACAGTGCACTCTGCTGGTGAATTTGAGTTCTTCATCCTTACTAATATCAGGGCACTAATATCATCCTCTATTGTCTTGATGTAAACCATCAAAACGTTTACCATCAATTACAAGGCTTTATGTGGCATACTCTTAAAATATTTCTTATTGTCAAAGATTATTTGCCATCAGTTACGCATGTTTCTCAAGCCTGTGCTTGGCTGCTGGCTGCTGATTTCTCTGTATTTGTGGAATGTTACTGCATGTGACATTTTATAATTGTATAAATACATAGAATTAATCCTTAATATGTCTAACTTGATTTGTATCATAAAGTATTGGCATTAATACAATGCCTCATGCTTTAACTTTATCCCAGTTACAACTTTTCAGTTTGTTGTTGTCAAGTGATTGTTTTATCATTATGACCCATGTTAAGTTTTATACTAGATTACTTTATTTTGTGCTATCTTTATGAATTAAAGTCGTTATACACATAAGGTAGCATATGTTTTGTAAGTTATTGTAGTATGTTAATAATCAAATTCTACATGTTACTACAGAACTATCGAAGAGCTTTACATGGTATTGTTCTGTATGTTTGTGTTTTTCAGGATTAACACATGCTCACGGATTTTGTGTTTCACACTGTACGGAGGAAAGAGGCGCTTGGGGAAACGCTGATCACGCTAACAGCATCATAAAAGAATGGATACTACTTCATCTAAGCACTTCTGGAGTAGCATCAAACTCTCCCACTGTCACCAACCCAGGCTTACAAATCCACACAGCACTCCAGTTCGCTCTTGGATCATGTAATCTGCATGAAAAGGGAACAATTCAGCATTTTTTGTAAAGACGAAGAAATAGTGAAAGAAATAGTGAAAAAAGAAACATTTTAGCAAAAAATGAAACTGTGTACATTTTACTCAACCTGCGCACTCAGTCGAAAGGGACAAGAATGTAAGTTAGAGATGTTTTGAAAATATTACTGATATAAATAACTACATTTTATTTATTAAAGTAAAGCTCACTCCACAAATGATACAAATAGGCTGTACCTATATGAGCGCACAATATTTAACCATGCAATAGATGTGCCATTCATATTGCCAAGCTCTCACCCACATGTACAACTCTTCAGTTTTATGTGTTTTTTTCTCATGCTGAATGTTACAGAGAGATAAAGGGGTAAAATGCATAGCTTTTGTAGGTCATTAAACTATTAGAACATGTTATTTTGTTTTTACTTGAATTCTTTTTCCGTTTGTTTCTTTGTTATGTTTCCCCTTAAATACTGAGGAGTAAATGGAAGGGAGCCAGCGCCTTTTGGCTTTTATTTTCTGCCAGCGAGTGCGTTTGAAAGCTGCTGCTGCTGCTGCTGCTGAACTGAACCGCTGTAGAGAGAGTGTATTTACTGGAAGATGGTCTACTCTGTGCCCCTGCTGCTCTGAAAATCCATCCTAGAATTGTCCCAGCCTGTGACGACGGCACATCAAGCCTTAAACTGTACAGAGTGGATTGAAACCCCTTCTGCCCAAGATAGCTCAAACCATGTGTGTGTGTAAGTGTGTGTGTGTATGTGTGTCTTTGTTTGTTTCTTTTTTTTTTCAACAGCTCCATGTGTTGGTCATTCGGAAACCTTCTATATGTCAGCTGAAAAACCATCCATGTTGAATGAGTTTCCTTCAAAAGCTCAAATAAAACAGTGAAATGAACTTAATTCACTTTTTTTCATTTGTGTGTGTTCACTTTATCCAGACTGTAATGAGAGGATTTGGGAAGGAAGGAAAGAAAAGCAATGTCATGTGTCTGTCTGAGGTAATGTGACCACACACCAGGCCATACAGGACACATGCTGATACAGTCACTTACAATTTATCTTCACCACGGAAATGGGGGGGGGTACACGTGATGAAAGCATGCAGATCATGGGTTTGTACTAACCACTGCTGAGTCAGTATAACCTCATGAGAGGGCTATGGCTCTATGGTTCTTCTTTTCCAAGCTGGGAGGGTGTGTGAGAAGAGACATGTATTTGAAATAACATTACAGACGTGTAAAGAAAATTGCTGTGTGACTATTCCCACTCCACAAGGTCAGCGTTGTAAATTGAATATTATAGCCAGATTTGATCTATTTTATGAGCAATGAGAGCTGAGAACAGTGCTTACATCATGTGTGTGTGTGTGTGAGAGAGAGAGATGACAGCATGAAATGAAACATGTTCAGTGACATCCCCAGATTAAGTTTGTCGCTGCATGCCTCGGTCAGTTCAGATGCGCACTGAGCTGGACCCATGTTGAGATTGAATTCCTCACAACTTGCATTAAATGTAGCTATGCTATAGTTAATATGATAGCCCAGAGGTTCCCAAACTTTTCCACGACAAGGCCCCCCAAATACCACTAGGTTCTGGCAAAGGACCCCCTTGATGTGTTATTAAACCCATCGACAATACTACGGTAAATGTAAAAATACATTAAGCTAATCCTAATAATTATTTTAACCACAAGCACTTCACGATGGAGTATACAGTGTGTAAAAATTGTATTTGGAGCTATTCTGCTATATGAGAGCTATCACTCTACAATTATTCCCAGTCATCATGGAAAATATAATGTTCAGATATGTGACAAATTATTATAATGGCATTGTATAACAACCCTCATAGTAATAGGTATATTAATTTTACATTTTTCAAATGCATTTATTTGTTGTTTTTATTTTTCCTTCCAACTTGCTGCAGCCCCCGGCCCCCACTTTGAAAACCACTGTGATAGCTTATACCATTTCCATTGTTGCTTTGATGCTGTGAATATAGTATCATTCACCTTGAAAGACAACCACCTATAGTTGTTGTGAATACAGTATGTTTTAATATTATTTAAAAGCTCTTGAGGCTATGTAATTAGCTATTAAAATAAAGCCTGCAAAGCAGTTCTCTTGTTTTTGTCAACATGTTTATGTATTGGCCTTGCTTGGCCTTATTAAAGGCTGGCTGTCACATTTGTGGTGCCAGAGTGAGGAAACCCTTAGATGGGAAGGAATATGTGAAAAATCACATTGGGCACAAGATTGGTCACTTCTGGATAAGTTTTTGATTTTTGGCAGGTGTTCGGTATAGGCCTAAGGTTTTCAAAAATCCATAGATACAAGTTGGGGTGGCCCCCCTAGTGGCAGTTATCCATAAAATCCAAAATGGACATATCAAAATTGGATTCCTTGTATCAAACAAAGTAGAGAAAATACATTATACAACAATTTAAGACTAAAGGAAGCTGAGATATAATGAGATATTTTTTCTTTTCGGCGGGGGCCATTTTGGATTTTATGTATTTAACTGCCACTAGGGGGGCCACCCCAACTTGTATCCATGGATTTTTGAAAACCTTAGGCCTATACCTAACACCCTACCAAAAATCAAAAACTTATCCAGAAGTGCCCAATTTTCATGAATTGCATCGTAGCCATTATTGCTGTGGTAATAGTAATAATGATGATGATGATGATGATAAATAGGTTTAGCCTAGGCTACTATAATGCCATTAAAAACATTAGGCATGTCTTGTGTCGCAACTTACATAAATAGATGGAATAAAATAACCTAAATGTGTATTTCTTGCATGTGGGCTAGGTCACCCATCGTGAACCATACAGGTTAGCAAAAATTAAAGGAATTGTTGTCTGTAGTTTACAGCACTGCAAACGATAATGTTGCTCCAATTACATCCTCAAGTTTCATATTAAATCTGTATTAGCGTGCTCGTTTCCCGCTCGTGACAGTGGCTTTCGCGCCCCCAATGTGCGCCCGTTTACCTTCAGGGTTCGCGCTCCAGAGATTTCTACTCTGTGATTTGCGTAAGAATGGCAGCCTTCGTCAAGCCACAGCTCTTTGTGTGGGCTTGAGCGCATTTTGCGTAACAACATCCATTTCTATATACGTACGTACGCGCTTAGTCACTCGCTCTCTGCAGTTCCGTGCTGGCGCAGCGCGTCCTTCCGTCTGTGCTCGTCCTCAAGCTAACAAACACAAAGTATATTATTCTTTACTGGTTGTGTGACAGTCAACGGAGACTTTCTCAGTGGGACAAAATAGCACAATATAGGTAAGACATGCATTTTTAGACAATTGCAACATCTCCCGAATTATTGCATAATGTTTGGCCAAGATGCCTGCGCGCTCACGGTCGTGGTGAAAGCTCGAGTTCGTCATTTCAGGAGTGTTCATGGCTGCTCGGGCATTTTCCAAGCGGTGACGGGCGCTCCCTCGGCGCGCCTGTCGTCAATCGGAAACGTCCATTTCTCCCAGCATGGAGAAAGACTGTGCTGCGAAAATGTAATTTTCGTCTTAAACGTATTATTTTATGCATCAGGAGTGCTAATCTGTTCGATAAGACGATGATGAGAAATAACAGAGATGGCGGATTTCCGTGTTTGTTGACGCTAACAATGCAGATATGGGGAAAGCTAGCTAGCTAGCTGCTAGCAACTAACGTTAGCAGCTACCTTCGACCGCTAGCTAAGTTTGTTAGCACAATAGCTAACACAATCTTCCAGAAAGGGATTTCAAATTATTTAACGGTAGTGGTTGACGAGGATACGTACTTCAACTTCAATATGTTACTAGAATATTAGATAAAATGTTGCAATATAACGAGATAATCAATTTGGCCATTGTAAGTTAAATGGAAATGTATGATGTTAGCGGGCAACCCATCTAGCTGCTAGCTGGCTAACGAGCTAAGTCGATTATGTTGTTAGCTTGTTAGCAGAGAATGTTGTCTTGCGCGCTGAGTATCGTAAACTTATCTGCAGAAAGCCCAAATTATCGTTATTTTGTGCTTGTTTCGTCAGGTCGACATTAGCATTTAATAAATAACGGTCCATTTTGATTGCTACCTGATTGAATGCTTGCACCTCAACCATAATGTTAGTAACGTTAACATGACCAAACGCTGTGTACATTATTTTCAGTGGTCAGCTAAAGATAACATCTACTACTTGGCTGTTTAAATATTAAAGTTACTCCCTGCTTGAAAGTTATAAATCCATTAGTAGGATACACTTTGTAATCCGAATTGTCATAACATGAGTCAGGAATAGAGATGACATGTCTTCAAAGATTTTTGAATAGGCGGAGCCTATGTCAAATCTTTGCTGTCTGTTAACATTTAACAAGTGTCACGTAATCCTCGATTTTAATGTCGTAATCTCTGCTGTAGATTGAATCGAACAGTTAAACGTCAGCTTTCATGAGTGCTATTGCGATGTATATTTAACCAGCTCTGCGCAGGAAATGTAGCCCTACGATTGGTTCATGCAGCACTAAATTACTCTGAAATAAAGTTGGCTGCCTTAATAAACACAAATATGAATCCTGAGAACTCCAAATACAGTCATATTCTTAGTGTGTCTTTATATCTAATACTGAAACGTTTCTCTGTCTTTTTTTATTTTAATCTGCAGGGATTCTCATCAATATGTCGGAAACGGTGAAGTATGTTGACGATGAACACAAGACTATCTTCCTGAAGATACTAAATGAGCAGAGGTTGGAGGGAGAGCATTGTGACATTGCAGTTGTTGTTGAGGATGTTAAATTCAGGGCGCACCGCTGTGTTTTAGCAGCCTGCAGCAATTACTTTAAAAAGCTGTTCAAGAAGCATGAGGTAGACAACTCGTCTGTAATAGAAATTGACTTTATCCGGTCGGACATCTTTGAAGAGGTGCTGAATTATATGTACACAGCAAAGATATCTGTGAAAAAGAAAGATGTTAACTTGATGATGTCATCAGGGCAGATTCTTGGAATCCGGTTTTTGGATAAGCTTTGCTCACAGAAACGCGACTTGACCACAGAGGAAAAGACAGACCAAAGAAATGCCAAATTTCCATATGACATTGTCAAAATTGGAATGCCCACTGATGATTCACACTTGCCAACAGACAGTGACGTGCAGGTGCTAGGTGACCACGACGACTCTCCCTCTGACGACATAGTCGACGACACCCACGCCAATCACGACCTCGACAAATCGCCCAACAGCGCTCTGAGAGTGCAGGAGGCCATCCTCAAAGAGCTAGCCAACGAGGAGGTCCACAAAGTCAGCTGTTACGACCAGGACGTTGAAGCCATGGACACTGAACCCAAAGACTTAGCGGGCCACGCTGCCCAGACTCTCGGCTTTGCCGACAGTATGGGGGAGGTAAAGGACGAGCAAGGCCCCGGCTGGACCACGGCCGCCGCCGACATGAAATTCGAGTACCTCCTCTACGGCCACAGGGAGCACCTGGGCTGCCAGGTGTGTGGCAAGACCTTCATGGACGAAAACCGGCTGAGGAAGCACGAGAAGCTGCACTCTGCCGACCGGCCGTTCATCTGCGACATCTGCACCAAGGCCTTCACCACACAGGCCCATCTGAAGGAGCACCTGAAGATCCATACAGGCTTCAAGCCGTACCGCTGTGAGGTGTGCGGCAAGTCCTTCATCAGGGCACCGGACCTGAAGAAGCACGAGCGCGTGCACAGCAACGAGCGGCCCTTCGGCTGCCAGATGTGCGAGAAGGCCTTCAAGCACAAGTCGCACCTGAAGGACCACGAGCGGCGGCACCGCGGCGAGAAGCCGTTTGTCTGCAGCTCGTGCACCAAGGCCTTCGCCAAGGCCTCGGACCTCAAGCGGCATGAGAACAACATGCACAGCGAGCGCAAGCAACTGGCGCCCAACCCGCTGCAGAGCGAAACGGAACAGCTACAGGCGGCCGCCATGGCTGCAGAGGCTGAGCAGCAACTGGAGTCCATTGCATGCTCATAGCGCTCGGCGCACCCCCCCAGGCACCCCCAACCCCCTGATGTCCCCCTATTCTGGGCACCAGTCGAGTCTAACAATCAAGCTTTTTCTACGTCTTATTTTTTTGGAGGGGGGGGGGTGTAGGCATGTTGTGTCATGATGATTTTGTTTTGACGAATTAGTTAATTTTCTCAGATGTCATGAAAATTTCAGAACTAACAAAAAATTCTTATACTTTATTGATTGTGGTGATAATTTTACGACAAGAGTAAAGGTTTATTGACATATGTTTAATGGTTCAGATTTTCTTAAAGACTATGTATATTGTGTAATATGAGTAGATTTTTTTTCTTCACTGTACAGGTGAAAATGAAAAGGTGTTTTGATGTGTATATATATGGCAGCCCAATGGACATTACTGCTCTGCCTTATCCCAGTTGTCAATAAACCTGCTGTTCTACAATGCCAGTATAATGCCATAATTGATAATGAAATACATGATTTGTAAAGTAAAGTGAAATGAGAGATATGCTGATGAACAAGGTTTTGATGGTAATTATTCCATCAGGCTGTACAAACCTCTAATGAATTATGGAATTATGTATAACAGCTCAAGATATTTTGCTGTAATAAATGTATTACCTTTTGGTAACCTATACTCAATCTCTGACTGTTCTTTTTACAAATTTAAGTGAAAATTGGTATGATCCCTTATGTTAGCTGGTCAACGTGGCTTCTTAGAGGAAGAAACATATTTTTCGTTTAAGAATATTCTTTATGTGCTGGCAAGATTGAATAAGGTTTTAGTTGTAGATACCAGTTTGCATGGTGGTGATTGTGTTTGCCTGACTAAAACAACTACTGCGACCCCTACTACTTCACCCCATCATCAGCCAAGAGTTAATCAAGTTGAACATGCGCACTTGAACGCATGTGGCACTTAACTTTTCAGGTGTGGCGAAAGGACCTACAAACGCACGAAAAGCGTGAATGGGTCAAGTTGAATCGCTGTGCAGGTTTAGACTTTGTAGAGGTAAGTAACACTCATTATGACGTGAGACAAATATTTTAAACAACAAAGACTGATGTATGTCTTTTGAACGAATAGTGGAGCACAATTAGCACACACAAATCGGCTTATTGTGGCCATTGTCGATAATTCTAGCCTATAACGACTATCATATGTTTCGACTGCACACTTAAAAAGCATCATAAGCAAACAAGTGTTTAGATAAACGCGTAGATATACGATTAAATAAGAACACATTGGCTAAAATCTGGGCCTCATGGCGATGTCCATGTTTCAGTAGGCTACAACGGATTTCACCTGAGCTCTCCAGTCAGACTTCGCGATGAGAGTGGAGGACAGTGGAAAGGGACTGAAGAGAACGGCAGACCAAGAGAGAGAAACAGAGAGGTGCAAACAGGTCCATCCCAACTGACCTGAACAAGTTTGGTGAACTGTCAGATTTGTTGCACTGTTGCTTCATAACCCTGATGCTTTATTAGCAGGAAGAAGAAAAAGAAATCCCATTTAAATGGAACCACTGAAGTAAATGGAGGGTCTAATGATATGGAATCAGTAAGCACTGTATAGGCTGCACGTTGCCTACTATAATACATTGGCCTATGTTCCATGCAACATGAAATTCCGTCATTTTTGCATTTGGGCAATTTCTTTTTGTCCATTTTCTAACCAGATACTTCAATCACAGAAATCAAGAGATAAAGATAATGGCAAGACGAAAAACAAAGACATTAAATCAGAGAAGGAGTCAATGAAAAGGTAAAAAAAAATGTTTTTCGTGTCTCGCAACATAATGGCAATTTGTTTAGAAGAAATTATCGTATGTAGCATGTTTTCCCCATGCATGTTAACCTAAATTCAGTAATTTGCAAATTAACATCTTTTTCCCTAGTGAGAAAGATGGATCCTGCAAGAAAATCAGAGATGCATCTGTTAAAAACAGTAGGCCTATAAAAGAGGTGAACTTTGACCACCCATTCTCTGTACCAGCAGTGTACTTGATGTTAAACAAGGAGAATGCAAACCAGTAAAACAATACTAATGCAGTAGAGACATCCTTAGTTGTTTCAAAAGACTGTTTAGTTGTGGCTGTTTAGCCAGTTGATAACCCTTATGTAAACCTATAATGTTAATTTAAGACAGATTTGTTATGATCCCAGTCAGTCATTGGAGAATGAATCATAGTTTATGACAGTCTCTTCAGCTGAAACCACATCATCAAACCCAGTCTTAATTAAAATAGTGCTTGATGATCAGTGAAAAAAAAAAGAAATGTTCTCTTCAACTGTGTCATTGTTATTTATTGCAAGAACATAAATTTCTATGACAAAGTGAAATATGCAAAAAAACAATTTCTCTGTGATTACAGGAGCGGGCTAATGATTCGAGTGGTGCCGAGGAGAATATTCCCATAAAAGAAGAGAATGAGCCTGGGAACAAAGTATTGGACAGAGACAACCATCATACAAGCACTGGCAAGAAACAACACAAAGATCACAAACGTGCCACAAAAAAGGACAGAAAAGACAAGAAAAAAGAGAAACCTGTCAATGGTGCTCGGCAAGAAAAAACTGAAGCTCATAACAAGAAAAGGAAGCATCATGAGGCTGACGATGAGGAACCAAAAAAGAAAAGGATGAGCAAAGGAGAGGAAAATAAGGGGGGGAAAGGGAAAAATAAAAAGGAAGAGAAAAATGAACAGGAGAAAAGCAAGTGGAAATGGTGAGTGTGTATGACTGTGTTAGGCATTGTGTGTGTTTATAATTTCATCATGCATTGGCTTAAACTATTAGTTTTGAAGAAGCTGTGTAGTCAACTGAAGGAAATTATGCTTTCGACTGTCAAAGCTGAGTGTTTGTGGTGTGCCTGATAAATTTAATTATTTTGATTTAAGATCAAATTTACTCTCACCAAGATATAGCTTTTCATAAAACGTAACCCTCAAAATTCCCAAATTCAATTAAACTCATGAAACTCATGCAAGCATGGACACATAAATCTCTGAAGTTGTCAGTCTTTGCATAAATTATACTTTGCTTTCCGTAGAGAGCTATTTGTTTCCAGGGGGAAGAAATTGATTGTAACACAGTCCATGAATGCACATGCAGCAGGCGAATAATAACAGTGGTCCTCGAACATGACAGCTGTATTTAGTCGGCACAAGTTATCGTTATTATTAGATCGTTTTATGTGGAATGAACAGATTTCGTTATGCCGTCTGTCAATTTGTATACGTGCCACTGAGGTTAAGTCGAGGCATTTTTCTTGATTCACAGTTAGATTATGCTCGTGCGTCTAAAAGTGCCTCCAGAACTGTAAGGTCAGTCGCGAAACTTTAAGTCAAGACACTTTAAAGAACGTTGTCAGAAAATGAAGCCTACCCTTAGATTTGCTTATGTTGAAAAAAAAAAATGCCTGGCCATTATATTGCTCCTACAGATTAGGGCCTACATGATTACGTTTAGTTAATTTTGTGTGGCCCAGTGAAATGAATGAAGGTCAATGATTTCACTTCACAACATGACTAGCCTAATGACTGCCTTAAATTGTTAAGCCTTTTATTGTCTCAAGCATGCCCCAAATAATCCATTATTATTTTGGTAGAGGGCAAGACACTATCTTGGTTCCACTTACTCTGAATGGCCTAATGGTATTAGTGGCCTATTGTGTGAAGAATCATAAGATAACTCCGAGCATTGACGTCTATGTGTAAAGGGATCATCACTTTGTAATATCACACAGGTGGGAAGAGAGCAAGAACTCAAACGATGGTCAAAAGTGGAAAACCCTTGAACATAGAGGACCTTTATTTCCACCAGAATATGAGCCATTGCCTAATAACGTACCCTTCTATTATGGTGGTGAGTATACAGGTGGTGTTTTCAGGTAGCCTCTGACCCAGGATTGTTGTTCATCAACTGTAGTGCCTCTCTATCTCTGGCTGTTTCAGGAGAACCACTCAAGCTTAGTTTGGGTGCAGAGGAGGTTGCTACTTTCTATGCCAAGATGCTGGAACATGAGTATACCACAAAGGAAGCCTTTCAAAAGAACTTCTTCACTGACTGGAAAGAGGTTTGATATGATGCATGTTTAGAGAATGGTCCTAGCTTTAAAACCTTTTTCTTAATTGGTGTTGTGAGTGCATGGTTTTCTTTGTTTTTGTAACAGGTGATGACCAAAGACGAGAGACATACCATAAAAAAACTAGCCAAATGTGATTTCAGTGAAATCCACAAATACTTTGTCAACAAATCAGAGGAGAAAAAGAATATGACCAAGCAGGAAAAACAAGTAAGTTTGGATTTGGAATATAAATCTAGATGGTTAGATGTTCAAAATGAACATACTAAAAAAAGGAAAATGTTCTATGTGTTATGTCATGGTCTCCCAAACATTGCCATGTTAGAATAATCTTAATGTCTAATGTCCTATTATGATGTGTTATGTTGTGATCTGTTAAATAATGCCGTCTTGTCAGGCCCTTAAAGAGGAAGCTAACAAACTAACGGAAGAATACGGGTACTGTCTCTTGGATGGCCACCGTGAAAAGATCGGTAACTTCCGTGTGGAGCCACCTGGGTTGTTTCGTGGCCGTGGGGAACATCCCAAAATGGGCAAGCTGAAGAAGAGGGTCCAGCCTGAAGACGTTATCATCAACTGCAGCAAGTGAGCATAGCTGAGTGCACACACACACACACACACACACACACACACACACACACACACACACACACACACACACACACACACACACACACAGAGTAGAATGAGCAGAGCACAAAAGATAATGCATTTAGCATAATGGAATGCGTCATTTGAATGCATGAAATGTTTAAACCCTATGCATATATGGAGAGTGTTTTAGCGCCAAGAATCTAATATTTGGGATTTACGAGGAAGAGCACTTCTCCAAGTTGCTATACAAATGCACAGTTGACCCAGAGCGGATTGAGAAAAACTTTTCATTCTGTCAACTTAATTCACTTTTCATTCCTGGAGATGTTCTTCACTGTCATATCAGTTCTGGGGCAGCTCAAGGAAATGGAAAAGGGCCCCGGGCAAAGAATGGACTTTCAAGGCTGGTGTTTGCATAAATCAAAGCAGCCCTGTACCAAGGGGGAGGTTCTAGAATATCTTCAGCAGGAGCAGCAGGGATGAAATGCATTTCATTGTGTGTCCCCCCTCCCCCCTCAATCCGTCTCACAGGGACTCCAAGATCCCCGTCCCTCCCCCAGGGCACAAGTGGAAGAGAGTGCAGCATGACAACACCGTCACCTGGCTGACGTCCTGGGTGGAGAATGTCCAGAACCACACCAAGTACGTCATGCTGAACCCCAGCTCCAAGCTCAAGGTCAGACCGCATTCCTTGCCCTGATGAAGTGTGTGTGTGTATATATGTGTGTGTGTGTGTGTGTGTGATATATATATATATATATATATATATATATATATATATATATATATATATATATATATATATATATATATATATATATATATATATATACACACACCATACACATATAGAGGATTTTTTTTCTCCCAAGAAGTGTACCTGCAATGAATGTGTGGGGGAGTTGGGGGATGTGTCATGTGTCAACATAAAAACATATGTCTGATTTAACATTCTCTGAAACAACCACTAAAAGTAGAAGTGCAGTTATGCAGTGGGAAGGTTTCTTTTTCACATTCACAGCAAGTCGGCTAATTTAGGCAGGTAGCACCTCTGCCTCATTAAAAGCATGGAGCTAAAGGGTGAATTGTTCTCTCTGCAATACCCAAATCAGATGGAACAAGCTTCTGCAGTATATCGTATTGCATTAAAGAAAAGGAATATTTCTCCATAACAACTTCTTATACCCCTTGGTAAAATGTCTGTGCATAGGTAGTTAAATGGCAACATGTATTGTTAAATTAAAAAGAAAGAGTTTAGCTTTATGTGCCAGTTATGTTTTCTGACTCTCTTTCTAAGATTATGATTTTCCTCACCTTTACACCAAACCTGTAAGTTCCTGCCTGTGGCTCTCCCCCAACCCCCTGCTATAGATTTGGCTGAGCCTAAAACATAGAGGAACGACCTCTAGCTCTTCTGTAATCACAGGGGTTTACACAGTTTCTCTGTGGAAGTGAACGGTGTCATGATCCGGCTCGCTGGCCGCCGTGTTCTTGTGTTTTGTGTCTGTCCGTGCTCCTCACCAAGGGAGAGAAGGACTGGCAGAAGTACGAGGTGGCCCGCAGCCTGAAGCTGAAGGTGGACTCCATCCGGCGCCAGTACCAGCAGGACTGGAGCTCTCGAGAGATGAAGACACGCCAGAGGGGCGTAGCGCTCTACTTCATAGACAAGGTAACGCATGAGCAAGAAGAAGGAGGAGGAGAAGAGAGGGGCAGGTGGGAATGAAAGCGGCCCCTCTGCTGGTAGCTCTTCAGCGGGTCGTCTCATTAGCTGGCCACCCCGGTGACCTCTGCGCTGTGTTTGAGCGATTAACCTCTGGGCAGTGGCTGCCTCTGCTGCGCTCCCGAAGGTGAGGGGCTGAATAGAATACTGATGCTGAGGAGGGCAGAATACTGATCTCCTCAGTCCTCACATCAGGCCAGGTTCTTCTGCATGGTAGGATCCAAGTAGGATCAGAGTGAGGCAAACACACTGTACATTCAATAGTGTGTGTTAGGGGTGTAAAGGTACACTGAACACACTGTACATTCAATAGTGTGTGTTAGGGGTGTAAAGGTACACTGAACACACTGTACATTCAATAGTGTGTGTTAGGGGTGTAAAGGTACACTGAAGTGTTTAGGTACAGGACGTTACTGATAGTTCCGGTCCTTGATTGTGATTGGCTGAATCACGTTCGATGCCGTTGTAAAATGCAGCATAAACATACACCTTGACCGCATTTCGTTCTATATTACTGCGCTACCATAACTCAATACAAAAGTTAAAGTAGCTGCGTTTCGACGTTGCTTGGCAACCATTCAGATAGAGGAAATATATTTCTTGGCGGGAGAATGATTATCTAGGAATAACTTGTTCTAGTAGTTATATTTCTAGTTGTTGTGCCTTTACTTTATGAAACTTTGCCAGGTATTTATAGTAACAGTTTTAGAAAAGCAATAAGCCACTCGAGTCCTTAGGTTACACTAGCGCGTCGTGCCTAACAACGCCCCTTAGCTGTTGTAGAATCAGTGTAACCTATGGCCTCTCGGGGCTTATTGCTTCAGTGCACCAAATGCACCAAATGCAGTCTTTTTTTTTTTTAAGTATATAGTATATTTTTTCAAGCTTTTTTTTATGCCTTTAATGATAGGACCGTGGAGAGTGACAGGAAGCGAATGGGAGAGAGAGCAGGGGTGGGATCCGGAAAGGACCACGGGGCGGGAATCGAACCCGGGTCGCCGGCTTACGGTGCAGGTGCCCCAGCCAGTTGCGCCACAGCAGGGGCCACCAAACGCAGTCTTTAACAGTAATCAACAGTAGGTTTTGACACCTTTTCAAAATACTATTCCCGTTGTGCATCACCAATATTTTCAGTGAATTTTAGGTAAGCAGTACTTACAGGCTTACTGTACCGAAAATGAACCAACCGTGACTTAAAAACCGAGGTACACACCGAATGTTTTTTGTGTACCGTTACACCCTTAGTGTGTGCATGTGCTTCTGTGTACGAGAGTGTAAACATCTGTATGATTCTGGTAGATTTCTGCTATATCAGACTATGGATCACTATGTGATTTTTTTTTGTGTGTGTGTATGTATGTGTTTATGCCTTCTGAGTGTGTTTTTCTCATGAGCATCTTGTGAGCAGTTGTGCAGGTTGCTGCAGCCAATAGCTAGAGCAGCCAGGCTGCTACAGTGCTACACTGTGGGGGGATCTTTAAAAGCATGCCCCCAGAGTGTAGCACTGTAGCTGCCTGACAGCTCTAGCTGTTGGCTGCAGCAACTCGAGCTAGGTAGCATCGATTTTATTTTTTCATTTGTTTTGTGCCGACAGTACTCGGTGACCTTAAGAAACAGATTTGTGTGAAAAATCGCCTGAGTTTCCCTTTAAGTTTATGTGTGTGTGTGTATGTGTGTGTGTGTGTGTGTGTGTGTATGTGTGTCCACTCAGTTGGCCCTGCGAGCTGGGAATGAGAAGGAGGACGACACTGCGGACACGGTGGGCTGCTGCTCCCTGCGTGTGGAGCACATCTCCCTCCACGAGAGTCTGGACGGCCAGGAGTGGGTGGTGGAGTTCGACTTCCTGGGCAAGGACTCCATCCGCTACTACAACAAAGTGCCAGTGGAGAAGAAAGTGTGTGCATGATCTGCTTCTTTAATTTGAACAGATGAAAGGGCTCCTCATGGGCTCTGCATATTAACTTTTCTTCATCCCAAATCCTATTTATGTGGGTTTTCATAGCTGAAACGTGCAATATGTATTTATGTTATGATATCTTACCATATCATCTCCTTTATTAACATGAAATTTGACTGCAGCGTCAGTCAAATGAAATCACAATACACACATTTAAGCTGCAAGAGTTAATCCACCTCCTCTGGTGAATGGAATTTCTATGCTGATTAGATTGATTGCACATTTCAGATGTTGCCATTTCATATTCAAATAGAACGCACATTAAAAGGTTGGATTGGTAGTAAAGATAGAAGATAGAGGTCTTCTTCCCAGCTTCTTTTGGCATAGGAAGAGAGCGTTAGGATAACCAACAGGACTGAGTCCACCATCCATTTGCATTGTGCAATAGAACCCTGAGATGGTAAAGATAATTGATGAGCTATTACAGTGAGGGCCAAAACACATGGAGTTTGAGAGTTCCTAGTGCACTGCACACACATTGAAAAACGTTTTTTTTAGGAGTTAAGGTTTTTTTGTTGTTGTTGAGATTTTAACTTTTACTTTACCTTTTTTAAGAGTGTAGCCTCAACAGCCCGATGGTTTATGGGCTGTCTGTGCATGTGCATCCTGGGAGTCCTACAACGGCCTCTCCGGCCTGTGATTTAATTTTGATCGGAGGAACCTGGCTTTAGTGGATTTCGCTTAGGGTCGTACATCATAAGCAGGCTTTATGCTGGCATGGCCCTTAGAATATAAATTCCTTCCCATACTCTGTTCCTCACCATCAGATGTAAACTTCCATAACCATTTCTGAAGCAGTTTAATTCGGATGTTGTCTGATTTTCGTTTTTGTATTTTACAGGTTTTCAAAAGCTTGAAAATATTTATGGAAAACAAGGACCCCGAGGATGACCTCTTTGACAGAATCACTGTAAGATTACCATACTGTCCTAGCCCCCCACCCACACACACACACACACACACACACACACACACACACACAGATACAGTTTATAGGCCTGTGTGTGTGTGTTTGGAAAAAATATGCCACCATGAAACTTCACTCCTTTGCTTTCTTCTGGTATCTGTTCTCCCAAGACGACTTACCTCAACAAGAAGCTGAATGAGTGTATGGCAGGGTTGACGGCCAAAGTCTTCCGAACTTTCAATGCTTCCACCACCCTACAGGACCAACTCAGCCAGCTGACCAAAGGTGATGTCGGAGTTGAGTGTCGAGTGTACCTTTGCACTGTTTACCTGGAGCAGCAGTAAGAGTACTTTAGTAAAAATGGGGCTTCCTCATGGAACACCAGAAGGTTATGAGTTAGATCCCAGGGATTAGCTTCTTTGTGCCCCTGAACAGGCGCTTACGCCCCGAGTTCCTTTAGGGAGACGTCCCTGTAGTTAGTTCCTTTAGGGAGACCGTCCCTGTAGTTAGTTCACTGCAAGTCACTCTGGATAAGATCGTCTGCTAAAGGTCAAATACTGTAATGTCATGTAACACTAACACACAGGAAAAAGCTTATCTTTTGACCAGGACCTGGTATGAGAGATCTATGTGATCATGCATGACCTCTCCTGCATAACATCTCATTCCATCAGTTAGATTTGGAAACAACAACCTTGTGTGTATGCAGTGGAGAGACCATGCCATTATACACTCCTGTTTCCTTTGTCAATTATCTACATAAAGCCCTCACCGTCCCTAGCGCTGTGTTCTGTCACCTGAGTTTGTTTCTGTGGAGGAGAGCAGCGCTTGTGTACTCTTCTGACTCCCTCCTGCTGTGTTCTCTCAGAGGACATGACGGTGGAGGAGAAAATCCTGTCCTACAACCGGGCCAACCGAGCTGTAGCTATACTGTGCAACCACCAGAGGGCAGCACCCAAGACCTTTGAGAAGTCCATGCAGCTCCTGCAGGAGAAGGTAGGCAGCGCTTTTGACAGGCCTAGGGCACCTGCTGCGGAGAGAGCTCGCAAATGTTTCTGATGTTTCCGATGGTGTCGGTTTGCGGTGTTGAGTGTGTTTACAGTTTTTCAGGGTAGAGTATTTTTTTCAGATTGACTGTCATTTTGCAGATACATTAAAGAGATGTTGGAAAGAAAAAATTTAAACTTGCCATACATGGTACATACATGGAAAATTAAAGATATTACAAATAATGCGTCTGGTTAGAGAAACTGCCGTTACAAAAAACAATCTACACTGTGAAAAGATACATAAAGAGAATAGTACATTTTATGGTATTTTTAATACTGATTGTTTATTTGTTTGGATGTTGTTCATTGTAATGTGTAGGTTTTTGTTTTTAGGGATTTATGTGGTCACAGGCACCATAAAGCAGTATCAGACAGTACCTTGTGGAATTTTAAAAATGGGAACCAACACACGGCTGTTTGCCAGAATAAAATGTCAGTGCTCTGCTCTAGATTCAGAAGAAGAAGGCGCAGATAGAGGAAGCCAAGAAGGAGCTGAAGAAAGCCAAGAAGGCTCACAAAGAGCACCCATCTGACAGATCCAAAAAGTAACAACCCCCTACCTCGCCCCTCCACTTCTGTAATACTTCAAAATATCTCCCAAAAGACTCAAAAAGCTTTATCTTGACAGCCACGTTGTTTTTTTCACCTCTCTTCTCTCTTGTGCTCACACTCTCCATATATTTCTCTTTTGCTTGCCCTGCACGCTCTCTCTCTCTCTCTCTCTCTCCTCTCTCTCTTTCTCTCTTTTCTTTTCATCTCTCTTTCTCTTACTCTGTCTCTTTTCCAGACTGGTAGAACAGAGGGAGAAGGCAGTGCGGAGGCTGGAGGAGCAGTTGAAGAAGCTGGAGCTTCAGGAGACGGACCGCGAGGAGAACAAGGTCATTGCCTTGGGCACGTCCAAGCTCAACTACCTTGACCCCAGGATCTCCGTCGCCTGGTAACTGCCGCTCCACACACGCGCGCGCACACACACACACACACACAGAGCTCGCCTTTTCATAGGCTCGGCTAGAGACCCAGTAGGAATAAGTATTTGGAGGTGTCTTGTGATATCAAAAAGGTTTTGTTGATACGACAGTATTTCATATTTTATATTGAATTCTGTCCCTCTAAATTTAGATTGAATAGCCAGAACGATGGCATTTGCTGCCTTTTTTAATATATCGGAAATGATTGCTTGGAAGGAGAGGTTTTATGTTCTTTCGTAAGGGTGTCAAAATGTATAGGCCATTCTAATGTGTTTTGTCATTTTTCTATTTGCAGGTGTAAAAAATACAATGTCCCCATTGAGAAGATCTATAACAAAACCCAGAGGGAGAAGTTTGCCTGGGCCATTGACATGACGGATGAGGACTTCCAGTTCTAGACAGCGTTGCAAAAGTTATTTTCTGTTCCTGGCACTGCCATTTTTCTGTTGTACATCAATGTAGTATTGTGTCGTTTTGTTTTCTTTATGGATATATTTGTGGAATAACTCTAAACATTAATGTATCCTAATACCTATTTCTCTATTGCTATACTTTTCATTTTTATGTAAAATATTGTCTTGTTTTTTCCTTCTGTGTGGAAATGAAGTCTGTGAAATGAAAGCAGTTACTCTTGTCGAGTAGTGTGTCCTATTGATAAGCACACTGAGGGAAGCATGCAGAGCACCGTAGCCAAGCACCCAGGCTTTTGCGCAATGTGACATCATCCTCGGCACTCTCACCAAATATCTGAAATATTTCTGCTGCTCTGGCGGGTGCAGGGATCCAAGCTGCAGGCAGTAGGAATGCAGCAGGATTTCACTGGGATTAGGCTCCCTGAGGAGAGGTCGGGAAGTTGGGTATCCGAGGAGAAAACGGGAAGGGAACATCTGGGAATGATAATGTTGTTTTGGATGCAGTCCTGCAGGAATTCTGCACAGCCACAACTTGTCTAGTCTCTCTCTCTCTTTCTCTCTCAATCTCTCTTGTTCTCTCTTTCTTTCTTTCTCTCTCCCTCTCCAGACCTGTTGTGGCTGAGGTCATGTTGTCTGGCTCAACTCTGTCTTTGCTATACAGTGCCCATGTTTTCGACCTTCAGTATCGGAGGTTGTGAGAGTATGTGTGAATGATCATTCCTGTTGCTTGGAGGCAAGTTGGGTGTAGACTTGTTGGTTACTTTCTCTGCACTCAGTATCCTTTGATTTTGTGCAGAGAACTCTCTTCACATATTGTTACCATGGAGCTGCCTGCGTTTCCATGCACGGTGAGACTGGCGCACGCATCAACATCAGCACCTCCGTCATTACGAAACCTTATTTTCCCTACTAAATCAGTAGATTAGCTGACACGCCAACACTGACGCCACTCATTCACTTTACACCGTATCTTACACTGAATTCTAAAGGTGAAATCCAGTGTTTATCTGTGCAGAGCATGTCAGAGCTTAAAGAGACATGTACTGTTTTAGTACTGACATTTTCAATTGTACATCAAGGGTATTTCCAATGATGAATAATAGTAACTGTCACATTTTCAGGCTTCTTTAACCCCAAAGGCTTCAAATAGATAACAGGAGGCCCTATTTTTGTTAGTAAACTGGAGAATAACTCCGGAATGAATCCGGTAAAGTTGTGTGTCTGCGAATTCCCAACTTCCCTTCAATTCATAAATATTCCCCCGCCACAAGTGAGGCCTGGGCCCATCTGCACAGGCTGTGGTTGGTGCGCTTGGCAACGCCACATCAAAGCGCCCCGCCGCCCCTCGCGAAGGAAAAAGAGGAAATCTGGGACAAAGTCTCCTTCCCTGCAACCCAACCACACATGTGGCGACAACGAGGAGTGCAGCACTTTGTTATTTAGCGACACACACACAAGCAGCACAAGTGTCTCTCAGTGGTGTGGAAGTGTGTGAAAGAAAGCCCCTGCTGCAGCGCCTCGGCTGTCCCTGATCCATGAATGCTGACTTGTCTGCCATTTTGATGTCTGCTCCCCTTTTTTGCCCTATAGAACTGGGTTATTAGACACAGAGAGAGGTGGAAGATCTAGTTTAACAGTCTTGGTTGGCATGAAATATGGAAACATGGGGAATGTGCATGTATGTGTGTGTGTGGGTGGTACTGTTGGCTCTCTTTGTTGTCTGAAGGGCAGTGGTAAATATCACAGACTGTGTTGATGCAGCTGATACGTGAGGGAGGTAGATCAGCCTGACCTTTTCAGTAGTCAGGTTGCACCTTGCATTGCTATCCAAGATCTCCACGATGTTAATTCTTCTCCATCCCAGTAAGCCCTTCATCCCTACAATGTGTTTCTGTTGCCCGCTAGGACTGTCTTATCCTAATCTGTAGTCTTAGGAGTTCTGTGGTCTTTTTCAAGGTTTTTTTTCCCTCTTGTGTTTGCACAGGGGATTAGAAACTAGGGTTAGGCTGTTACAACAGGCTTAGGTAGAGAAGGAAAATAAAAACTGATTTAAAAACTAAAAAAAGAAAATACATCTCACAATTGCTTTTTTTTTTTTTCTTTCGGGGAGAAAACAACTGTGTTTGTCAAAGAGTGGAGGAAGACTGTAGGCCGGATTTCCCTTATAAAAAGTCTTTTGATCAAAGAGCGGTGCTAGCCTGCAGCATTGTTTTGGAGGGCATTCTTCACTTCGAGTTGCGAAGGAGGTAGCCAGCTATCAGACTTTGATCCCAGTTGTTGCCACTGCTTTTCTCTTAGCCTCTGCACGGAAGAAAACCTGTGCTGGATGTCCATTGTTCTACAGCAGTGATTGAAGTTTGAGGCTGCAGGAAGGATGGGAACCTCAATTCACCATACAGAAATACACACACGCACTTATGAGTGCACGCACACACAGAAATACACACATGCACTTATGTGTGCACGCACACACAGAGACACACACACGCACAGTCATACAATTTTATGGCTTTGTGCCATTTTATGGAGGTTGGCTCAACTCAAACCTCAACTGGGCCATTCTCGTACTCCTCTGAAAGCAGTATATAATGAAAAACTGGTATCATTAGTTCTTTGAAACGCCTTGGGACGCGGCACCAGCATGCTTGCATGTGGAACTTTTTCAGAGGACCGTAGCCAGAGAATGACATTTCGCCTCTAAAGTCTGAGGCTGTTTATGTCTTCCAGTCCCTCATCGGCATAACATATGTCTGCCACATTTTTGGTGTTTGAACAACACACATGACTCATTTTCATCAGCCTTCCCCATCCAGCTCTGGCCTCCCGCTCACCGCAATGAGGACCATCCAACTTTTGTACCCTTTTCTGTTGCCAGTTAACCAAGTAAATATTGTACAGTTTTTGTACATTGCGAAAGAATCAGAGTTCCTTCAAATTGTTTTATTTCAATGGGGTGATTTTTGAGGGATGATGTGAGAGACGCTATGAAAACCCTGGGGCCTCAGTGAATTCCCATTGGCCAGTCACACTTTGTGTCTTGACACTGCTCCCTTTTTTAAAGACTGGGCTTGCTCATAATTTTGCCATCTGTATATTTCACGACACTAATGATGTGAATCTGCCGTCCCCACTTCAATATATAATGATTACGCTAGACAGGATGTCTTTGAAGGGCCCAGAATTATAAACATATCCACATTCTTCTTCTTCTTCTTTTCCCTCACATATCAAGTAGGCCATTTTTTTCTAAGTGTATCTCCTAAGTCAGCCAGTATGGGGTCTCAGTTCTTCCCTAAGTCCCAGTAATAAAATTCCATTTGTGCATTTTCTTCTGAAGGCACTGTGTGAAGAGGAGGTCAGCTAAGCCCTCACAGTGTGTTAAGGTGACCTCTGACCTCTTCGGTTGCCATCACTACTGGTAACAAAGGGTGTAAGGATTCCATCCCTAATCAGTGGCCGGCTCCCTTGTGAGCAACAGAGGGATTCTATTCACCAGGGACCTTTGGCTGCTCTTTTCATCTCCTCCAGTTTCCTCCTCCAGCTCTTTCACTGGTACCTTATTGGCCTCCTTGCTCACCCATGGCGTCCTTACTTGGTGAAACTGGGAATTTAAATCCAATCCTTGCTGACTTTTCCATCCATTTGTGATTAAAATGTGTAGACTGAGGTGTAATGCCAGTTCTGAATAGGGTTATGAGGGTTTTTTTAATAGCATAGCCCTGGCACTTAGTAACTTGACAGATCTGTTCTGTCTGCTCTCAAAAATCGTCTAATTTATAACTCTCCAGCAAAGAACATTGAGAAACTTTATGGTCTGGCGAAACTGAAGTGAAATTTCAATTCCCTTATCTACAGTACTTCCAAAGCCATCTTTATAGGCGCTATGTTTACTCACACGATCCAATATTTATTTTTGCTCTCTTTGCAAGTAACGTTTTCACCTTTAAGCATCAAAGGCCCATGCAATGCAAGCATGTTTTCATTAAGAATCACAAATGCCCTCAGCAAGTATATTTTAGTCTTGTTAAATATGCTTAGGCTCCCAGATGGTTTAGCGGGCGAACGCTATGCTTTGCTAGCAGCCTGGCGGACAGCCAGGGAGAGCACAAGGAGGACTCTCTGCTCACCAAGAGCAAGCACAGCAAGGTGAGACATCTAGCCCGCGACTAAAAGGCCATTTAGGAGAGCCCTGGACTGATATTAGTTATGGACCATTTTTCACATCTCTCTGGCGCCTTGGCATTTAAGAAAGAGTAGGTGATCAAATCACTGTCTGACAGACTCATATTAAAAAAAAATACATCTTTGAAAGTGTGATATAGTGTATGATGTTCTGATATATTCCCAATATTCTTACAATAAAATCACCCGACACACTCTATGGATTGCTTAGGAGAATGTGTAGAATACATTTCATCTGTAAATACATAACTGTTGTAATTCTATAAACATTTTTGACACCTCAGAAACCCAACAAGGATACTTTATTTATTTATTTATTTAATTTATCCTTTATTTAACCAGGTGAGTCTCATTGAGATCTTGCATCTCTTTTAAGGGAGCCCTGGGATAAGCTACAGGACAGCACATAAATAAAGGGAGTGGTCACTCTGCAGACTTTCAGACACATTTGAGTAGATTAGGAAAGAAAGAGAATTTAAAACAGAGACGCCCAACTTTAAACACTTTCATTTCATAGATTAAAAACCAGACTATAACAGCTGAAGGAGGCATTTCTCATTTTATATATATGAGTTCATATTTAATCTCCCTCCAGGATATTTTAGAAGTTATGAATGCTAAAGTTTTTTTCAGATACAGTTTTCTCCCCAGAATGTTGTAGAATGAATCGAGTTGGATGGGTTTTTGGCCACGTGTTGATAGATATTCTTCCCACACCTGAATGTGAGTCACATTTATACTTCAGCAAATAACTCTATTCCTGTGGGGTTTGCCTACAAGAAAATAAGAAGGAGAGATGAATTGAGGCACAATATGGAATTTTGCAGCTATAGAACTATCGTAGATTCATTGCACATAAATAATGAAAAGGAATATCATATTAAATATGCAAGTAAGCATCTGAATTATGCATTTCTTGAGATTGACTGTATGCCATAGGTGAAATGATATTTTGGCATAGCTCATTGTGATTTATGAAAGAATAAACTTTAGTCAGGGATAACTAAATCCTTGTATCCTTAAACATGGAAGTATCTGAAAATGAGCATAACCACACAATTACGCACATAACTTGTGCTATTCTCAAAAGCCATGACTCATGTTGACGGTTGTCACTCTGAGACTACCTACCCAGTAGGCTACACTTTCACGTGACATTTTGGAAACATCTGTCAAGAGAGAGAGGGGGCGGGGGGGGGGGGGGGGGGGGCAGAAACCTCAACGTTTAAAAATTGTGATAACAGTCCAAAGAGGCGAATGTGTTCTCAAGGCGATTACATGGGAATGGCTCGGTTTGACGGGAGGCGCAGAGTTCATATCGTGACAGTGCCCTCCCCTAAGATCTCCGTCCTCCGTGTTTTAAAGACGAGCAGTGGGTGGTTATGACGCGCAAACGCGTTCTAAAGGGATAAGTGGATGATGAAACTGAGATAAAAGAAGAGATATTTTATCTCGCACATCATTTCAGATATTTCTCCCGCGCCGCATTCCGGTGGGTTTCCCTCCACTCTATGAGAAGATTCGATCTAAAAAGTTAATTTTTTAACAGGGACAACTACGCTAGACACGTCTCTATGCAACAACGGCGACTCTCAACACTATGGAATGATTCTTTAAGCGCAGATGGCAGCTGTTACTACTAAACGAAGAACATTTAAGTAGCCTATTTGGACCAACATTTTGGAGGATGAGGGGAGACACACGAACAACATACCTGGAGTAACTTGTGCAGTTTGGAGGAGATTCCCCCCTTTTCACAATTGACCTTGGAGTCTGGAGTTCATCTTGATCATTGTCATTTCAAAGAGATTCATTGCACTCTACTGTCGACTTTTTCCTGTATCGAAATCATATTTTGGATCTGCGTTTATCCGAGATGGAGTTACTTCTGCTGTTCCGTTTAATAAGTTTCCCTCTGGCAATGCGCTTGAATGTTGGTGAGTAACTTTGTTCTTGTCGAGCCTTGGCTACTCTAGACACATTGTATTCCCACATAATTATTTTCACTGAAACACAGGCTTATGCTCGCAAATGTTGAGAGTAGGTTTCAGAAATTCTTGTGAATTCACTCAAATAACGCATAACTGTATTTGCAAAAAATGAATTTTCGGATTCGAGAAGCCTTCCTCGTTTAATAAAATGCATAACCATGGGAAATGTTATAACTCAACGATAGTTTTTGAAGTACGAGCCGATACTGCATCATGTTGTGCCGAGTGGAACATGCTCCCTCGTTTTTCTCCATTGTATACCAGTAGCTTTCCTGAGAAAAGCCTTACCTCCCACAGGCAGTGCCGCAGGGTCATCACTTAACTCTGTCAGCCCGCTGGCGTCTGGGAGGAACATTGGGAGGCACTCCACCGAATGTCACCATATGCTGAAACATCTTTATAGCGGGGCGCAGGTCACTGTGCACATGCCGCCAAATATCACCGGACAGTGGGTCTCATCTAGGTCAGTCACTGCATTAGATTGTAAATGCTCATACTGTAATTGCTTTGATATGTGACAACGTCTGGGAGTGGTAGTGAGATTTCAACTAATGATAATTGTCATAGCCTACAGTCAGTGGGTTTCTCTGTGCTCAGAGACTTGAATTATGGAACTGTAGACTGAAGTGGAGTATAATTACGCACGCATGCATTCATATTGTATATGCTCTGTATTTTATTCCTTCAGCTGTGAGGTGAGGCCGGGGCCCGAATTTCTCACCAGGTCTTACCGATTCTATGAAAACCACACCTTCAGTGCTCTGCAGTTCTACAATCTAGACAATCAATGCACCGAGCCCACATACTCCCTCCTCGTCCAGGGGAGTGTACATGTGCAACAGTCCTCCTGGGCCATCCGTGGAGGAACGGAGGCGGACTACCAGCTCCATCGCGTCGCGCTGGTGAGCCACACTGCTGAGGCAGCAAGAGACCTCAGCGCGAAGCTGAGCCGGGATTGCGGGTTCGATGAAGCTTTGAAGCCGGAAGAGAGCTACGAGCTGTGGGACCCGGCAACGGGACGTGACTGCACGGGGCCTCTGGGCTTCAGCATGCAAGAGCTGCTGCTGCTCCGCGTGGAGAGGCACTATCGCCACGGTGACCCCGACAGCCAGACGAAGGAACTGCTCCTTGGAGACTTGCACACCGACGTCTCCCGGAGGAGAGTCCACAAGCCCTCAAGCTATCAGCCCCCGCTCCTAAGCATCAAGGTCAGCATCTCAGGGGTCTTCCAGGTGCTGATCCAGCATCAGGTTTTAAGTGAGATAGAGAGGCTTAGGGAAAGAGTAACCACCAGGGGAAACCTTCCCCATCCTCAGTCTCCACCCCATAAATTCACCTCTCGCCGAGCTTTTTACTGATGATGAGCAAGCAAAAAAAATGTCGATAGATTTAAGAATGTATTAATAAATGAGAGTATTAAAGTTACATGTACTCATGGTCTACCCAAAACGCCTCGTGTGGTTTCTCGCGTGGGGTACCTGTCCACTTGCTCGTCACTTGAAGGGCGTCTCATGCAGAGATTGATCACAGGGTATCTCAGATGCTTTTCTTGGTAGATCAGTGTTGTAGGTCATGTCACGTCGGTGAGGCACTATCAGCCGAGGTTGTAAAGGTAAAGATTTTGGTAGTGCAAGAGCGTGCCCACAGTGGCGTTCCGGCACGTACCCTCCGCGCGCGCCCTTCAAAGGGAATAGGAAATGCCTCTGCACGCGGCGCCGCGCTGATGCTCCGCGCGGATTCTGTGCGTGCCTCCGGCTCCATCACAGGGGCTTGGCTAATCTGGAGCCAGACCAGAGAGATGGAACGGGGCTTTCTGAAGGATTTATGCCTTTCATGTGTGTCTGTGTGTGTGTGCGTGTGCGCGCGCACACGCGTGTGTGTGTGTCTGTGTGTGTGTGAGCTCACACTTCTCTTCCATGCATTTGCTGGCACTGGCAGTCATTTTGATGCCCGCTTTAGAGGAGAAAAACTGAAAAAAGAAGCGCTAGTACATGAAATATGTAATGCGATGGTAATGAGTTTCTAGTACAATCTGAATTATTTATGATGGATGACTCAAGAAAGCCTTGGCAAATCATTGGCTGTCATCGGTTTGCCTGCCCCCCATTAAAAACCGTGTCTGTCCTCATCGCTCTCAGAAGTCCTCTGGCCCCTCCACATTTGATTGATATCGTATGAATTAAACATAGCTTGTAATTACACTCGCACTCACTAATGAAGTGCGGGCTATAATAATGATATCAGAGCGGTGCGAACCCTCTGAACCTCTGCCGTTTTTGAACCTGTAGCCAAACCGCATGCTTTGTTTGAGTTAAAAAAAAAAAAAGAAAGAAGCCTCCGGCCGAACTCCCTCGGGCGTTGTTAGGGGGTAAACCACAGCCCCCCCCCAGACACAGTGATTGTTTTGGTGCAGTCAAATGTCCGAGGTCTATCTGTAGTAAAGCCAGAATTTTCCCAGCATATGAAATAACAGAGTCCATGCCAGCCTCTCCATGCAGTGGGCTAGAATCCTGGTCAACTGATTTATTAAAATTGAAACAAAGGTTTTTCTTCTGTGTGGAAAAATAAATTGTTTGTTTGTATGGCTTACCACCACAACCTTCTTTGGAAATGTTAGTGTTGAAACTTGAATGCGAACAAGACTTTGCTCAACAGTCAAGACACACACATGTGGTGACATTTTGTGATTTGGTCTCCCCAAACATTCCTTCAAGTCAGGCTGATGTGAGAACACAACTCTTACAAAAGCAGCTCATTCAAGACCAGCTGTCGCCTGTTATAAATGAGAGTGCTGATTGCTATGCTTCAATTACCTTTTGAAATTTAAGTTAGCCTTGAAAGTCTTCATTTGAAACTTTGGCTCCAGTAGTGATCACATCCAAATTTAGCCACATCTCTGATTCTGATTATTAGTGGTTGGTGTTGTAATGTTAGGTCTATAATAAATTGATTGTAATTGTCTGCAGTTAAACCATCAACAATAAAGAAAAGGGCTAGCGGTTAAAAACAATATTGTTTGCCTTTTTGAATTGTATTCCAAACAGCCATGTTATTATTGGCCACACTAACCAAAAGGGCCTGTTTGTCTTCTCTCCAGCACGGTCACGATCACTCCTGCATCGTTTGCCGGATCATCTCCCGGGGGAGTCTCCAGCAGCCTCCCTCCCTGCCCCCACAGGCCGACTCCCCGGTCAGAGTCCAGGGCCACTGGGTGAGTCAGCGCTGCGAGGTCCGCCCCGGTGTCCTCTTCCTCACCCGCCACTTTGTTTTCAACAAGGATGGACGCACCTGGGAGGGACACTACTACCACTACGCTGACCCGGTCTGCAGGATGCCCACCTTCAGCATGCACGCCATCGGCCACTACAGCCAAGGGCAGCCATCGGCCAAGGTCATGGGGGGCACTGAGTTTGTCTTCACAGGTATGGTCAATAAGCTCTGTGACTGCTGTATAATACTGGACACCAAGATCAAGTTTATTGTCATAAACTTGATAAGTGTAATCAGTAATGACATTCATCTTGGAAACCTTAACCTAACCCAGTGAAATAAATGTTAAGATTATTCAGTATTTAAATAGTAATTTAAAGTCTGAAGCACAGAGATATAATCTAAAGTGTCAAGAGATAAGAACTGTGTAGGTTGGTCTATGTGTGTGTGTGTTTGTTGGTCTATTTGTGTGTGTATAGACGTATATTAGACAAGCATACAGTATACTTCAATGTATTTGTTTATTTGGATGTATAGCTTTTAGGGGCAGTTGTCACACATTGGACCATGGAGAGTGGCATCAACATTTGCTTTGGTTGGCAGATGCCCTGTTCAGGGCCTTTTCAAGGATAATTACAACCCTAGTTCCCAGTCTTTACAGTTCTGTGCAATTGGAGAAAGAGGAAATCACAATTAAACATGGAGGTTCCTCCAAATGCTTGACCTTTGATACAGTGTGTTGAATGACATGTTTGCTTGCTACCCCAGTAACTCAGATGAAGGTGACCCCCATGGACTTGGCCACCACGTCCCTCCTCAACATCTTTAGTGGCGACGAGTGTGGCACCGAGGGCTCGTGGCGTCTGGGCGTGGAGCAGGATGTCACCCCCACCGCGGGCTGCGCCGCCCTGGGCATCCGCCTGCCCCACACAGAGCACGAGCTGTTCCGCATCGAGCGCGACCTCTCCGGCCGACGCCTGCTTTACAACGGTCAGCGGCCCACCAATGGCTCCAGCCCCAACCAGCCCCACAAAAGGGCCACCTCCTACCAGCCTCCGCTGGTGCAGTGTGTCCTAGGCACCCAGAGAGGCGCGAGCGCTGGGAGGGAGGGTGACCAGCACTTCAGACTGGGCAACGGCTACTGCTGTGACCGCCGGTTTTGTCTCTACACTCTCATCTGGGCCCTGACGATTTTACAGCTAATATAATCCCCACAAGACTGCAAGGTTCCATTCTTATTCTAGTCATTTTGAGTGTGGAACATCCTTGGATGGACAGATAAAAGAAGGGGATGATCTCTGAAAAATATTTCTTAGTTGAAGGTTTCGTATTTTTCTGTTTTGCAAGGACCTTTCAGAAAAAAGTGGATGCAAGGGACCTTGTCCTCCATCTAAGACTGAAGTGGACGATGCACAATCAAACTAACTGCTCAGCCATCTTTGTCGCATAAAGCTCTAAATGATCAACAGACTGTCGTGAACAGAACTGGGAATGCGTGCGCCAAGTTTATGTGATTTCAGCGGTCTGTGTTGGGTGTTGTTTGTCTAAGCTGTTTACAAAAGGGATCAAAAGAAAGCTAAAATAAACATTTAAGTGTTACACAGAATGCCATGGTATTCAAAACAGCGCATTCGCCTAAAGCTAGCAAACCACCAAATCTGTCAAACAAATATACTGACATCATCAAAGCTACTTGTAAATAGTAAATTCTGTATCAGGCTTTATTTGTGTATATACTCAGGATAGTCAACTCATTTTATGGTCTTCTATGCTTGTAATTAGATGCCGTATTAAACCTACTTCTAGAGACCATAATACATATGAGGAACATTGATGTCTGAAAAGCACACACACACAGGCAACACAAAGAGAAAAGAAGACATGTTAAAGAATGTTAGATATTTTATTTAATCTTATTTCATGTTAAATATCATGGGACAGGATTGTAAAGCATGGAGTTCTTCAGTCAACATTTGCCTCACACAAGTCAGGATATTCAATTTATGGAAGGATAAATCGAAATGAGAACAAATAATATTTGGAAGCCATGTTTTTGTGTCTATGTGGCATCAGAAAAAAAGAACATGTACAGGGGAAGAAGCACCTATTTTCCAGGTGGAGTCTTCACATTCATTGAGAAAAATAAACATTTTCAGAACTGACTGGAGCCTTTTGATGTCGAACCCCATAGAGCAACACGAAGCAAAGTCTTTTACAGTTATTTCTTTAGAGTATTGGTTTATTATTTCTTCAACAGATTAAAATAACATGTACAAGACACTTAAAACATTCTGTGCCACTCTCATTAAAACCACAGAGACAGAGAGAGGGAGAGAAAGAAAGATAGAGAGAAAGAGATGGAGAGAAAGAACAATTCAGATGTATTATTTATGGTTTTGTGAAATTTCCCCACCAAGGTCTACACAGTACCTCACCCTTATCGTGCTACTGCTGCTGTGACAGATGGAAGATTTTTTTCATTTTCCCACTCATTCCAACCAGCCCTTGAAAACCCAATCCCTCACCACAAAACAAACTGTAAATGAGAACAAAAACAAAAACAATAGGATAACCTTCATTCAGCTCATCTGTGAGATCACATGTACTTGTTTCTGTGTGTGTGTGTGTGTGTGTGTGTGTATATGCACATCTCTGTTTAATAACCGCGTGACGTGGAGGAGGTGGCAGGGCCCGTGTGATGATTGTGTACACAGGTGTGTGTGTGGACCACAACGGACCATGTTAACCACTGATGACTTTGGGTTGAATGAGACCACACGTGGCGGCATTTTCTTCTTCTTGTTTTTTTGTTGGTGTTGTCGTCATTACCCCCTCCAGGTTGGGAAAACACTGGGGAAAGGGGGTTGGGGGGGGGGGTACAGGGTGCAGGTCGGGTACAGACGGTTGTAGTTCGCCTTTCTCGTTATCTACAAGATGAACTTCCCCAGGAAAAATCCGATGAAGATGGCAGCGATGACGACGAGTAGTGAGGGCAGGGAGCTGGAGCTCTGTTGCTTACTCATCATGGCTGAATTTGATACCATGTTGTCAGGTCGCAGGGCCTTGCGCTGTCTCAAGCCATCATCCTGAAGAAAACAGGGGGAGAGCATATTGTGAGCCAGCCTGTATACACAACTTCACAACTCTGCATCGACTTCAAGTGTTTAAAGCATCTGCATTTAAAAAGGTACACGGCTGCTAAAATGCTGTTTTTTTGACAAAGTCGGAGCATTAAAGCTTTGCCATAGGTAGCATTTTGTCTCTTTAAGAATAAACAGAGGAAGGATATCAGAGAGGAGCGCTGACGGCTGGTAATTACCATGCGTGTCCCTACACCTGTGTCGCACCGGAAAAGAAAACTTGTAAGCGGCGAGATGTGGCAAACCCTCTCCACGCTCAGCGCACTGACAAGCCCAGCTCCGGTGCTGCAAATGTATGATTCATCTCAAATCGTGACTATGTTTCAGAAGCCCTGCTTTCAGACATCAAATCCCATCCTGACGTGAGCTCGGCGCTCAGGATACTGATGTGGAGGAATGTTAAATCTCCTGTTCCTCCACCTCTGTGCCTCTCGCTTCAGCCGTCTCTCCTGGCCCTGCCTTTCTCTCGAAGCGCTACTTGCCAAAGAGTTGAAAAGCTTGAAACGCCAATGTGTGCTTACCGCAGTGTAGCACTTAAAGATTTGGTTTTTACAGATAGAATGCCAACGAAGAGAGACGATCTGACTTGCATACGCTCTACACTCTCTTCTGACAAGTATGTAAAGACTGGACATTACGACAAATTAATTAATATTTAAAAAATATATAAATTAATTTCATTTTAGATGAACGACAACAATCCTGATGACTACACTCAATAGGTCTTACATGGAGGGGAACTGACCATTCAATGAAAAAATTACCATTCTTATGCCATCTATGCTTGCGGTAATTTTTCTGACATTTGTATTATCGTGAAGAGAGAGCCTTGCAACAAGATGGTGGGACCAAACTGATATTTGCCTTTGTAGAAATGCTGGGTACATCTGTGTGTGCCAGGCATCAATGAGAAATAGAACAGCAGGAAGATCAGCAACACCACCAAAAACATCTCTTCAGTCAATCAAGAGTCTATCTATTTCATTGCGTAAGTGAATGTGCAAGAAAACAGCTACGTGCTGACATGGAACATTTTGATCAACACGCTTATGGCTTACAGCCTTTGCTATGAAGATCACACATGATTCACACATTAAGGCGTTGCGTGCAATTATATTTCTTGCAATGATGGATTATGAATAATATGGATGATGGGTGATGAATAAAATGCTGAAAAACCTCAAAAGCACATGACTTGCAAAACAAGAGGGGCTGAGACATCCAAGATAGTTTCTAAAGTGACCTTGTGGACAGGAATGCAATCACGTCCACTTCCTCACTTTTGCAAAAAAAAAAAAAAAAACCCTGTACAACCTGGACAACTTTTGAAGGTTACCTTGAGTTGCCTGTTCTCCTCTGCCATTCTCGCCACCTCAGACTGCAGCCTCTTGCATTCCTCTTGGAGTTTCTTCCTCTCCGTGTCGTCCAGAGACGAGCTGGCGGGCTTGGGGGCCGACGTGCCGTCCGGTTTGGACACGTGAAGGGCGGGTGCAGATTTGGTTACGTCGACGTCATTCTGCAAGGACCAGCAAGGTGAGAGTCTTGAGAGGGGTGCAAGCGCCCTGAAAAACTACGGCGCCAGAAAGCAAAAGTCCACCATTTCCGACTATTCGCTAATCCGGCTGATTCTAATTAACACAACTCTACAGCTTGGTAGGCTAATGAAATACTCTCTCCAATGAACCAGTGCATGGTAGGACTTCAACTTTCTGAAGCTAGTTTTCCACCTCTGGTTGTGAGCAAGCCTTCCCAGTGGGGTTCCTCAAATCAGATCCTAAGAGTCCTAAGGCTTTTTTATGCATCTCCTAACCTCCCTTAGTGGACATTGCTCTTCAAGTCATTGCATTGTTTTTTGTTTTCTACTTCAAATTCGTAATCAGATATTTTTTTTTGATGCCAGATTTGAGGAACACCACAACAGACACACTCTGGTAATTCACAGGCAAACATGCCAGACAAACACTCCAGTTTTTCTTTCATGGTTAATTAGGAGCAGTTTCATTGATGTGTGTGAGGCGTTGTGATGTTTCTGTTAGTACGGCTGGAGTTAATTACTCTCCAGGAGAAGAACTCTGATTCATCTGCTAGGGCTTTTTAAGTGAATAACCACTAATTTAGCCTGTAAGTCTGTAAATTAGCTGATAATTTTGTGCCGAATCCTCATAGGACTTCGGATTTTCCACTTCACTGACATTTTTAACTGCCTATAAGGCCAAATCAGCAGTTGGCTAACATGGCATGTGTTGAAAAGCAACCTTGCATTTTTATCCCTACATTAGTCTTCATCAGGGATTTTTCAGACATACTACAAACAGGCTCTGAGTTATAAAAAGACCTACAGCCTACTGGAGCTGGTAGAAGACCTGAGGAAATGTAAGCTTCGCTCAGAGCTGCATCCTGCCATTTTTGGTCTAAAGCCTTACCCAGGACCCTACCTCTGTCTCCCTGCCACAAACCTTCCACTTCCTGCCCTTCACTCTACTGGCCTGCTGAGGCATGTCTGGGACGTCGCCCACCTCCTGGGGGTCGCACGCGGCCCTGCGGCCCAGCGGGGTGAAGAAGTCGCCGGGGGTCATGGCGGCCTTGTCGCTGAGGTACTTGGGCACCTTGGGGGTGTACTGGGGGGTGTTGAGCCCTATGGGCCTGCTCCTGAGGTTCTGGTGGGGTGGGTGCCAGCCAGGCAAAAGGGTGGAGTGTATGGAGGGGTAAGGGGGGGGGGGTACAAGCAACATGCAAATCACAAGCAGGGTCTACAGCAGATCATTAAACAGCTACAAAGGCCCTTAGCACAAACACCTAGTGCAAAAGATACTGGACTGGAGTCATGGATTGACAAAGGCAAGTCTCAATGCTGATCCAAGGCTCCCAAAACACTGTATTGTTTCCTCACGATAAAACTCTCTGCGGGGAGAGGAGGAACTCATCACTCAGCTCTCCCTTAATGTTTGAGATGAGATCATCATCAACCTCACACCCTAATCAAGGACAGACCCAGATCAAGGACAGGACCAACACATTACAGTGTAGTGGGACCCTGGAGAACATTCTACATTAAAGGTGCAGTCTGTGATTACAATAGCATATGCTTCCTGTCAAATTTAGAGAATTATTCCTCACAGTCCTGCTAGCTGACTGTTCAGCTTTGGCACTCTTTCAGTAGAGGTGTTCAATTCCTTGCACTATATGTAGGGAAATTCCAACCGTGGACAATCAACAACCAAACCAAAATGTAACATTACACAACACGACGTGGGATACAACAACTGTGCACAGACGGCTGTCAGCAGTTGCAAACACACCTCTAGTGTTTGTACACAGCTCTGCCTCTGTAAATGGGAAACCAACTTAGAGGACCAGGCCTGGACAGTCCCAGCTAATCAACATGGTACTTCCGCAGCACAGAAGGGTGGGGAGCAATTTGAGTGCCCGTCGAGTGCAAACATCATCAACCTTTTATGAAACCGAACTGCAGACTGCATCTTTAAGCCATCATTTAAGGATGTGGACTTTATGGCACAGGGTTAATGAAGGTTAATGGAAAAGAGAAACGATAATGGCTGTAATCATGATGTTAGTGGACTCTGCTGTTCAAAGCAATATGTGCATAGCCTCCATTAATGATTGTACCTATGTGAATGAAGAGGAAAAGATGCACCTACAGTCAGGACAAGAGAGAGAAGGAGAGACAGAGAGCAGAGCAGCCTTGTAGGACGTGCCATAGCAGCGTGAGAGTCTCTGTGAGGACCAGAGTGTGTTGCATTATAAAAGAGCCCTGAAACCACAGCTAAATCACAAGCAGCAGCAGCAGCAGCAGCAGCGGCACACAGAGCATGGAGCTCCAGGGCGCCGCTAACAGGGCAGCGGCTTGCGCTCGCGTCGCAGCAGTCTGCCCATACGGACGTCTCCACTTACCACTTTATCGTTTTCAGAAGGCATCTCAAACACGCATCGCAGCTTGGAGTCCATCAAGTCGTCTGGTTTCGCCTCTTTCCACTGTGAGATGTAGACATGTTAGTTTTGTGCCATGCATTTGATAAATAACATAATATCTTAGTGATCTACTAATATTTCCTATTAGACACGGGTCAATGATTCAGTAAAACTGTCGAGCGCTATGATAGATGGGTACTCCTTTGTACAAGTCATTAACAGTAGGGTTTTCACTAATATACACCACGTCACTGACTGTTTCTGCATGATATAATGCCGAAATGAACTCGGGTGATTAAAATTTCATTTTAATAGGAAATTTGTGCATGTTTAAGATTCATTAACAATTAAAGAAAGAACATCCATTAGTTTATTTATTGTTTTATCAAAGAAATCAATGGTAAATACATATACTGCCATCTACTGTCAAATGTCTTGAATTGCAGAAAAACACATGCTCAATGATTTTTCTGTTTTGCAAAACTGAAGAGACCCATTTTTTACTGAACTGTCAAAGTCATACAGCGGCTGAGGCTAGAAGCCGCGGTCAACAGAAAGAGCTTAACAGAGATTCTTACCATTCCTTCAAGGTCTGGGACATTGGGAGGTGCGAAAATGGTCTGCACCATAAATTTGTGTTTACTTTTTTCATTTGGATCATAGTCAAACGGCTGCAGCATTACTATGGAGGAAAAGAGAGAGCTGTGATCAATACCATGTGGCAAGACATGCAACAAACGCAAAACTCTGACTCGTTAGATATCTAGTTCTAGATTTACACTTACATTTATTACAGTTTTTTCTCAATCGCTAACAAGCGCTTACCCATACTTCAGATAGTTTTTCTAAACTCTTAACACAGACTCACACTTACAAAACACAATTGGCCAAATGGATAATTTTCTTCTCAAAAACACATGTTGTTAAATATATACTAACTCTTCATTTCAAAACAGAAAACATCTTTCTCTGCACACACTAACTTTACCAAAACACTGGAAATCTGACTCAAAATGAAATTATTCTGTCAAAGAATAACACTTGTTTTCACTTCACAAGGTACATGCAGTCAATCAAAGTACACCAGGTTTCAAAATACTGGCTATTGTTGACATTGCAATAACTGCATAGACTTTTATGTTTCAGTTTTACAGGTATTTGCATGCAAAACATGCTATCCACCGTTTTAAGCTAAATTTCTTGGTTGGGAACTGTATGGCCACATGTAATGCTCACATTCAAACACATTCCAGTAAAAAGCAAATCAGTTTTTTACCCTTTACTGTTTACTACAGGAGGTACAGTAGAAATACTGTTTACAGTATGATGGAACAGAAAAGCTTTTACAGTATTGCTTACAGTGAACAAAATATTATAACAAAAAACACACAAGCGCATTCTGAACAAAAAACAACAGCAAAAAGCCCAGATAAAAAGGGGGTATTACTGTATCTAATCTCTGCGATCTACAGAGTTAGGCCAATGTTTTCATCAACATCGCATCTGATATTATCCAGGGCGATGCACCTGGGATAAAACCATTTGGTAGCAGAAGCAGAGGTTTTTAATACTGTATCTAAGGTTTGGAATATTGTGTTTCCTATTGTGGGATGTTGTGTGTTAACATTCGTAAATACTACAAAAACAATCCATAGTTTTGTTGGGAGGTATAGCTTGTCTGTCAAGTAAATGTAAGCATTGTGGAAATGTGTTCACTGACTGCATATTGTGTGAAAACGTGAAATGTGTGAATGGTATGGCCACAAAAGACCGATGCTGTGCTAATTGTGTTGAAAATGTGACAACTGGTTAGACAAACGCTTGTTAGCGACTGAAAAAAACTGTAATTTAGCAGACACCCTTCTCCAAAGAGACTTATATATGTCAATTATATTGCCATATGGCCATTCTCCCCACACAAACTTGGGGTTAAGTGCCTTGCTCAAGGGCACAACGGTGGAAGCCAGGAATTGAACCCACAACCTTTCAGGCAGTAGCATCCTAGCCCATTAGCCACTATGCTACGACCGCCTCATTCCCCAGTCCTCTCTTGTGTAGCCTACTGCTTGACGACCACAGGGTCCAGTTGATTACATTTGTTGATGCATGACCATGTGGTTACTGTAGAACATTTGCATTTAAATGCATCTGCATTTAAAGTGGGCCCATAAATAGATTTCTGATTGTAACACCATCACTTGATAAACATGCCAACAACAGGTAATATTATCCTGAAATGAATGCAAGGCCAGTTTTGCCACCTCAGTCTCCCGTATCGGTTAGTGTAATATGCCAAGAACTTGTCATTTATGCCGCATGCTCATAAGTTCTTCATAGACCTTGACAGATTTCAACTTACATTTGACACGACTTGGCAAGACTATATTAGTAAAAGCGTCAATTTATCCTACTCCGATTTAGTTGCTGACACAGCATTGTCACACAGTCCAATTCAGACTGACAAAATCAACAGTACTCAAATTAGACAGCTAAGTGATATGATGATGTCAGTTGCAAGTGAGACCATTAGATATGATTGCTGGGCAATCACACATTTAAAAATTGATGGCCTTGAAATGTAATATGTTGGTCCCTGACTCCTGATGACTTGGAACACGGTATTTCGGCAGGGACAGGCAGCTCTTACCCGAGACCGTGACGGCGGCCCCTGGGTCAATGATACCACTGTTCGGCCGTACACAGTACCGCCGCGGTGCAGTGGTCTTCACTTTGAAGCATACTCTTCTGTCTGAGGGGTTCCTCAGCACGAGGTTTGTGGTCACGACATCTGTGAAGGGACCTGCCAAACACAAAGAGAAGATGATGAGGAAAAAGAAGAGCTGGGTCTACGGTGCACACACAAACATGATGACTGACAGCACATAGACTAAATCGTTTAATAACTGGGATTTCCCACAGCTCACAGGTGAATAAGAACTGAGAACAGTGCATAGGCCTAAGACATTCACACATCAAGCCTGTTACGGCTCCCGCAAACAGTTGCGTTCCGTCAACACACGCCAGTGGGTGTTCCTGATGGTAGCTATGCAAATGACTTATAGGTATAACCGTAATTTGATTGGCTGGTGCCGTCTGTTGTTCGCTTGTTCATAATTTGATTGGCTGGTGCCGTCATTCGGTGCAGCAACAGCTGAACTTCTCAACGCGAGCGACAGGAGCAATGCGACGCAACAGACCCACAATTCAGTTCGGCAACGGATGGCGTAAGCCCATGTAAAGTGAACAGGGTGCGTCTCCAGCACTGAAACCCACGCAACTGTGTGCGGGAGCCGTCACAGAGTCCATAAAGCAGTGTGTGCAGAGGTGCAGTATAGACAGTCAGTGTATAGTAGCCCTTGTGCCTCCTACATGTAGACAAATTCAAAGAATAACATTTGTCACAACCACTTCACTCCTTGGGGTCAGGGTCTCATGTCTTGTAAGCACGTTATGAGCACCTTGGGTCAATTGCATTGCGTTTAAGTGTGCTATATAAATAAATGTGACTTGACTTGAGGCCCCAACATTTGTTTTCACAATGAAAGCTAGCCAGTCAGCGCAATTCTGAGCCAAATGCAAGACTACTTATGTGCATGTTTGAGTATGCTTAACATGTGTTTTGACTATGCTTGCATAAAACCAAATTGGTGCATAGGGCTTGCCAATGACACAGCTGATGTGTGAAAAAGCTTGTTCAGATCATATTCACATGAGAAAAAAGTGCTGATTGGGTCAATATGCAAAATATACAATACATTTCCACATATCAAATTCCACAATTCACTCAGTGTTAATGTATAAGAAACAAATTCAAACAAGCACAATTATGTTGTGTTTCAACGTTTCTTCTTTATCAGAAACTAGTAATGCATTCTTCTAACTGCTAGCCCAATCAATATTGAATTATTAGTGCATCATTTTTGTTGGCTTTATCCAGAATGAAGACTTCACATTCCACTTCAATCACACTTCACCCATGAATGGTTTAAGAAATTGCTGAGGGACATCTAGGCAACTTCCCTCGAGAAAGTCACAAGGTATTCAAACAGCTGAATGTTGCAATGTCAGTCCATTAACAACAATAAAGAGGCCATACTGTCAAATTCCCACAATTCAGTGCTACACCCAGCGTTCCCTCAAACAAGTTGACTCATAGTTTTGGAGAAAAGCAGGAACATGGGCGGTTGGAAGTTATGCGAAGGCCACCTTATAAGCTCCCTTTTGTCTCACACATAGCATATGACCAACATAACCACTTCTCCACATAGGATTACATTCACACTTAGAGCCTAACAAACCCACTGTTCACTTAACTACCTAAAGTACAGGGCAGGTGATTCAACTTAACTCCACAAGCAAAATAATATTCCACTCATGTCCCAGTTAGAGGAAAAAAACAAGTTACAAACCCCACATTTACACACAAAACATCGACGAAACACTACTGAAGTGAGAAATTATACATTTACTAAGGAAGGATGTCAGCTAACGTCACCTTATTTACAGTTCGATAAACTAGCGTTACCTGTCGATGATAGCTAACGTTAACCTACCTTACTAGATGACAAAGGTTAAGTTACTTAGGACTTATGAGGGCTTTTCTCCCATGCCAACCTGTCCTCGTGAAAAAGCAACAACCTCTGAATGTTTGCTTTAGCTGATGTTATTTCAATGCAATCGAGACGAGATATGAATAGCTAGATAACGACGAGTTAACGGTGAGTAACATAGCTAGGCCAACTTGTAAAGGTTTAGCTCAATATCGAAAGTTGCCACTGATGCTACTAGTTGGCCTGCACCGAACATGAATCCCCAACCGACAGCACTTGTGTTGAAACAGCACATTGCTAACGTTAGTCTCCGTAGCCATATATGTTCATCTAGCTAACGCGTTAACACTATTAACATAAAACGTTAACTTAGCAACTTAACTTTGCCGTTCCCATTAAACAGCTTTAAATGAACATTTAGCTAACTATTAGGTAACGTTATGATATTTTAAGTTAATGTTATGTTGAGTTCCATTCAGCTTAGCTGCTAGGTTTGAACGTTAGTTACCGCTTCACCAGGTGGCAGAGAGCAAATCAGCCAGGTTGCCATTGACAATTTCAGTCACAGAGCATAACAAACTTCGTTGAATGCTACCAATCATTAGCTAACTACGTTTACGTTAGACGTCTTACACAGCCAAAGCATACGGGAAGACTGGGTGGCCTTAATAGGTAACGTTAACATTTACTACTCAACTAGTTCCATAATTAGCTAAAGCCTGTAACGTAAACGTTAGCTGGTTCGCTGTACACTTAGCTAGCTAGGGTCAGCAAGATTAGCTAACCTTGCAAACTCGAACCTAGGTGATAGCAAACGTCAGTGCACACGGTGATCTCTTCAACTTGCTTCAGCACAATCGGCAGTTTGTCAAGGACAATATAACGTTATAGTTGTCCTAGACAGTCAGCCAGTCAAGGGTCTTTAAACAGTTACACAGCTGCCACGAATGTACTGAATCACCAGAACTGAATGCAGTATTTAGACCTGCTAGTGGAAGGCCTTAAAATCCCCGCTCCTTTTCGCAAAATGGCGGCGGCCATTGACAGGTGGCTATCGGGGTTGTAATATTATCTCTCCGGTGTATTGCTAGCTACTAGTGAGCGAGCTAGCTAGCTGGGAGAAGTTGTTAGCTAGCCTTAAGTTAGCCAGCCAGCTAATCCACTGCCAAAACTGCTCATTCAAGAAATAAGGATAATGTTGTCGTACCTTTAAATTTGAGATCAGTCGATGGATCAAGAATTAAGATCTGCTCCGATTTGGACATGTCTGCTATCAAGTATTAGCTACAGATTGCCGAGCCGAGTAAACGTATTCGCCAAAAGCGCACCGACTTTCACCAGGCCAGGGGACGAGCACACGAGTACAGTTTCGGCGGCGCGCATCAATATGCACGTCACCGTCGAAAAGAGTCCAGGTAAAAGTGTAATTTAGTGATTACAAAAGCATCAGATGCAGAAATGCGAGGCTTAATCTCACTTAAATCGATGAATCCATGGTGAATGAAGCCTGAGGGACATTGCATTCTTTTGATGTCATGCATGTCAGCTGTTGTGAGTATTTTACATAACAACAATTTTAGGCAAAGTGGTAACATCCCATTTCTCGATCACTGCAGTCCTTGCCTTGGACATTTGTGACATTTCTTTTTATGTGTTATTAACCTCAGGTAGTCAGTGGACTGTTATGATACTGAGTGCATTTAGCGTGCCATCCCAACATTCATGTGCTAAAATATTATAAAAGATACCGGTTACCCATGTTGAAGTTTAAGAAATATTTATTTTGCATTTTTTTTGGTGTCATTTACTACGCTTTCCTCTAGGTGGTGTAGTTTTTTCCACTGTACACTTAAATCTCCGTGCCTGTCATGCGAGCTTGCTAGGTAAACTCTGCTCTTTGCCTCTTCCAGTTGTTGCCTCATCTGTAGAGACCACTTTAAATGTAGGACCAGGACAAGATGGCGGGTACGTACATACTGTTAACAGAAGCCAGAGCAGAACGGACTTGAAACTCAGTGTTTATGGACTCTATTTGCTATCGGTTTGAAGCGGTAGCTAGTCGAAACAATGAATAGTTACGACTGATTACTTGTGGGTCTCTTTGTTTTCAGATTTATCTTTGCTCCAAGAGGATTCCCAAGAGGAGTTAGACGGATGTAAGTTTACTCCTGTGTTTTGTCAATGTGGAAGTCTGGGGCAGCTAGTAGAGGCCAGCAGTAACGTTTCTAACGTTGGTGGATGCCTCTCGTCTGTTTTTGTACTCTTGGGTGTGAGGCCTTGAGTTGATATACCGTTAACGCGTCATTCTCCCGCTCATTTCACATCTCTTGTGCTTCGTGTTAGATTAAACTAATCATGCCGATGGTAGATAATTCGAAATCTGGTGCTGCTGTGTCACACCACGCACACACAGAAGTTTGGTTGCTAGTGTTAGCAGGCGTTACATGCTAGCACATAGCCCTCTCCCAGTCGGGGTTAGCTAGTTAGCTAGCTAGCTAGCATGGAACCCCGTTAACGTCGGCAAGGTCTTTTTCTTGAAATTGGCAAGCTAGTGAGCAGGAGCTTTCCGAAAGAACACAGTGCATCGGGGCATGGTGAGCCGAACATTAACTCAAGCCTATATTTTACGTTAGATATTTGCCAATTGTCGATAGATCATGTTTTGGTTAACTAACCAACCAACTTATCTACTTGAATGTAACTAATGCGGTTCTCAAAATAAGATATTTATCTTGAATTTATCGATCTTTCTTGCCTAGCAAGCTACCCCCTTTGAGATAGCTAGCCAAGAGTTAGCTCACTTCGCTAACTTATCTGATATAATGCCAGCTTCTATCAAATTCACTCTTTTCTCGGTGTTATCATTGTTAATTGCACCAGTGTGATCATGTCATTGTTTAGAGAAGCCATCGCTGATGTCGTTCTCTCGTTTGAAATAACCCAATTTCTTCATACTGCTGTGGCGTCCGGTGCCAATGTAGGATAAAGGAAACGCGATAACGTTAGCGTATTTGAAGTGTGACATATTTTGCTGTCCACTATTGTCTAACTAGAATCGGACAGGCGAGGTTTGTTTCCCCATAAAATGATTGCGATTATTTGGAAGAAAGCTCCCTTCTGCATTTCATGTTTTGATACCGATCATTTGCAAGCGCATTGGACATTTCTTTCCATTTTACGTTAGAACTGTCATAAGATTTGTGAATGGGAGGCAACAGCCTTGCGAACTCTCTTCATACCCATGCCCTCTAGCTAACGTAATTTTCGCGAAGTAGATCCAAATCAACGCTGACACGAATCGTTCTCCACTCCCTGTCGACCTTTTCATATTAGATTTATTCACACTTCACAGGTGTCAGTCTTTGTTTTTGTGGATGAGCTCTTCCAGGCACTCTTGAAGGAGGTTCTCACCTGTTGTTTTTCTTCACTGCTCGTCTTTGTTGGTTAAGGGGGTTCTGTGCTCATGTAGTGTGTATTTTCAATGTTTCTAATAGTTGGTGTGGATGACTACTCAGAGTCTGACGTCATTATTATACCTTCAGCCTTGGATTTTGTATCGCAAGATGAAATGCTGACACCACTGGGAAGACTGGATAAATATGTTGCAAGTGAAAACATTTTTAACAGGTATCAGACACTTTCTTGCCAACCTATAGGCTTTTATTTCTGCATTGTATCTTTCTTTATGTACATTACTGTGGCAATTATTTACTGCAACTTCACATTGTTTTTTGTATGACTTCATGTGTGATTTGAGCTGATGTCTAGCCTTGTTGATTGTATGGTGCGTGGCATTGTTGCTGTTTGTGTTTTCTCACTTGAGTTTTGCATTTTATGCCTTATAGACAGATGGTGGCCAGAAGTTTATTGGACACATTAAAAGCTGTTAGCGAGGATGAGCGGGATTGCATTGCTGTCTTAGAACGCGTGAGCAAGCTGGCTGATGATTCAGGTAAGCTTCTACCTCTTGCCTAAACAGAACTGACTGATGACTATTGACTAAAGGAATGCTGTAACATTGTGAGCACATGACATTGACATATAGAATTGACTTTTGCGTTGTCTTAAAAGTTTGATGGAACACTCAAGTCTGTATGAGAAGGAAAATGTTTTACCATATGCATATGTCTTCAGATAGTTGTCATTATTTATTATATGAATATGACCACCCACCTGTCTTCACTGTTAGATATTTACAGGCAAAGTATCTTTTTGTGGAAGTCATTCAAGTTTTTGTCAGTCATGCCTAGACAGTGTCTCTGTATCTGTCACAAATATAGTCAGTGATTGGCTCAGCACACCGTCCATCAAGGGCCCATGAATGTTTGATGCTGTGGTGTTACTGGCTTGTCCCAGCACTTGCACCTGGCTGCCATTTCACAAAAGGTGAAATCTGCAAGCCCAGGCTTTGCGGATTAGCTCACAGGCTAGCCGTCTAACCCCTCACAATTTTGTCCCTTGGGGAGCAGCCATGGGAGATTTAGAATGCATGTCCTTGTGCTAAGGGGAAAAGGAAAGGTCGCTGTGCCTGTGTAATGCAATACTTAATTGGGACATGCACATGTTATTATGGTAAGTGCGTGCCCCAGCTAAGATGTAGGAATAATCTCATGTCAGGGCTGGGCTGTCCTTGAATTATAACAAGTTTTTGCTGGCCCATCAAAGCTTCTGGTGGCCCATCTGCTTTGAATTGCACTGCACCCCTATTTGGAGAGGCTCAAACATTGATGCGCTGTATGACCTGTGTGTGATGTCCAAATTGCTCCTCACTTTTGTTTTGGTGTAGTGTGTGCTGTGTAGCGTTTAATTGAAGTGGATGCAAGCTTGTTTTGTGCTTGCTTTTGGGTGGATGTAGGAATTCTGAACAGAGTTGAAAAGGCTTAAAGGTTGTACCTCTTGTGTCCTGAGCCAGTTGGCCACAAGCCATGTAGGCCAGCGTTTGGTCTTGAACATTCACCATTATAACTGTGAAACTTGACCCTGGTGTTTCCACTAGAGACGCGATCTTTCCCTTTTTTTGGGACATTATAAAGCTGCTTCTTTGGGCCAATAAATTCATGTGCTAATATGAGCCTTTCCCTCTGTCCTTTAGAGCCCACTGTTCGAGCAGAGCTCATGGAACAAGTACCCCACATTGCCATTTTCTGTCAGGAGAACAAACCTTCCATTCCATATGCCTTCTCTAAGTACTTGCTGCCAATTGTAGTGAGATACTTGGCTGATCCGAATAACCAGGTAAGAGGATGGGGGACAGGAATTATTGAGAAACATTCAGGAATCACCTGTAAATGCTTTCCCATTGCACTGCATTGTGGATGTTTGTTGAGTTTTTAGGCCATAATGATTTTTTCAGATCAGCCGTTCTGTAATCAACGAATGTAGTTTCAGTTATTGCTATTGTTGAAAACAACTGCTGACTGGAGTGGAGAACCATCTCTCTTTTCCCCCCTTGAAGTTGTTTTCTGTTGTAGCAACAAGAGTTTTGTTTTTGTTTTTTTCCCTCCGTAGGTTCGCAAGACGAGCCAAGCGGCTCTTCTGGTGCTGCTGGAGCAGGAGCTGATCGACCGAGTGGACATTGAGAACCTAGTGTGCCCTGTGCTTGTGGACCTCACGGCCCCGGACAGCAACGATGACGTGAAGACGGAGGCCATGGCGGTGAGTCACATGACCAGACTAGCTTTGGCGCCTGAGGGGCCCAGGAGGAGTACAAGTCATGTGACTGATCTCAGATCCCAGAGGAGTTATGGCCTCTGAGTTTCAAAGTGTGTCATGGGACATACACATTTAAAAAAAGAGAGGAAAAACACAGGCGGTGTGGATGGTACTTATGAGGATCTCAGGTCTGGCTGTGTGTGGAGGTCAGAACAGCAGCTATTTACCTCACACTCAACAAGACTGTTGACCTCACACTCAACAAGACTGTTGACCTCACACTCAACAAGACTATTGACCTCACACTCAACAAGACTATTGACCTCACACTCAACAAGATTCTTGTCTAACAATGAGACATTTTGAAGTCCCTGTACAAGATTTCTAACCTTCAGTGTCTGACTACATTTGTGGGTGTGTTCACTACAGATCATTTGTAAGATGGCCCCCATGGTGGGGAAGGACATCACAGAGCGTCTGTTCCTTCCACGTTTCTGTGAGATGTGCTGTGACTGCAGGATGTTCCACGTACGCAAGGTCAGTGGTAGGGGTCGACCAATTATCGGCCTTGCCGATTATTAGGGCCGATATTTAGCATTTTTATAATAATCGGTATCGGTCATTTTTTCCACCCATAAGCCGATATTGAAATGGATAAAAAAATGAAACGCGCTATTTTGTCTGTAAAGGGTCTCTCACTCCATGCATTTGCTACTCTGTGGTCAAGAGCATTGTCCCGCCCACTACACCGTCTGATTTGTTAGTTAGCACGAATGCAGCCAATCAGGATCGAAGACTGAACACAGACAAAGTTTAGGATTCTCATTGAGGCAGACTGGGCTTCAGCTGTAGCCTACGGAGCTATTTTTCAAAGGTAAGGAAGGTAGCCTACATTGCTGAAGTTGCAGTGAATCACAATCATCTCATACAGACAAGTCCTAAATTATGCGATGGCGAACGTCAAAAAGTCTAATTGCTCCTTTTTGAAACGGACTGTCAGAAAAGACTACATGCACCCAGGGCCAACCGTAATTTAATCCGGCTCTCAAAAGTGTAGCTTATAGCCTACACATGGATACAAATTACATGCTTAAATAGCCTAAGAACTATTTTAAAACTGTTTTGTTAAACTATTCAACCGTAACACTTGCCATCACGCATGCACCTCTTTCTTTCCCTCTCTCGTGCACTCACACACACGATGGCAAAGCATCCTCTTTGTGACAGGTCCCTTAACAAGCACATAGCCCATTGTGCAGGCCTACTCTATGAAAATAATAATTGCTATCACTCAGCTCTTGGATTAACATGATACACAGGATTTACACTTGCAAAGTGATGCAAGTTGATAGACAATTGTGTATCAAAAGAAGAAAGAAAAGTTTGCATAATTAAATGATTTTTAATTAAATTTTTGCAGCATATAGCCTTTACTATCTACCCCCCTTTTTGACAACTGACATATCGGTTATCGGCCTCCTGTTTTGGTAATAATTGATATCGGTATCGGCCCTGAAAAAACCATATCGGTCGATCCCTAGTCAGTGGGCTTCGCCTGCTACATGACGAGAGCTACAAACTCTCATTCGCTCATTTTGGTAGTTTCAGTGGCTATGTCTGAATGTCTCTTTTTTCACTCACTGACAGGTCTGTGCAGCGAACTTTGGAGATATTTGTAGCGTTGTTGGTGGGGAGGCAACTGAAGAGCTGCTGGTATGTATACAGTAATGCATGAGGTGTTACACAGTTCTGCACACATACAGGCCCTGCAAGGGTTTATTGGGATTGGTGTGATATTTTCTGTTAATGCTTGTCGTTCTGAGTGAACTGAAATGGATCACAAGTAATGCAGAAATTTCATGACTCAGTCACAGAAAATCTTTGAATTGGTGAAAACACATCACAAAATCCTAGAGATTGATACATTGCACTTCTAATTCAGAATCAATGCATATTGTTAGCATCACATGCTCTACTGTGAAGTTCAGCCTTGGACACACATTTTGAATACAAAGCCATCTGATTAGAACCTTCACCTTATAACTAATCTTTTCATCTTCTGTATAAAACATTTAAAATCTTTGCTAATTGTGTGATTCAAATAAAAATATCTTTAGCCCCGGTTCAGGCCTATTTGGCCCATCATATGCGACTGTTCCCTGAATTTTCTGGCCATTTTATGTGAAGGCCTCTGTTGACATTTTGTGTTGCCCTCTACCCGTGAACTGGGGCAGGACATTGCCCTGGGATGTCCAGTCTAAGTCTCTCTCTCTCTTTCTCCCCATCTCTGTTTTTTTTTTTTTGTGTTCCTTCCCCGTACTGTGCTCTCTTCCTGTGCAGCTGCCACGCTTTTTCCAGCTCTGCTCGGACAACGTGTGGGGGGTGCGGAAAGCCTGCGCCGAGTGCTTCATGAGTGTTTCCTCTGCCACGTCGCCCGAAGTGCGCCGGACCAAACTCTCATCGCTCTTCATCAACCTCATCAGCGACCCCTCGCGCTGGGTAAGCCTGGCGCGCCCTCTCGTCCCCCTCTCCTTCCAACCACCGCTCGTGTCTCTGTCTGTGAGCGGCTAGTTGTCATGTTTCAGTAGGGCTCTAATAAAATGTGGCCTCTATTGTTCCAACACATTCATGTGTAACACATTGATGGTAAAATCACAAGCTGCAAAGAGCGACCGCTCTACTCTCCAGCTCCACCCAGGCATCAACTCTGGCCACTGTGACTGGTCAGTTACCATAGTCACTCAGCTTACAGCTGTTTCTGGGCAGAGGGAAAACCAAGCCTGGGTGGTAGGTCTTTGTCCAGATTTCATAAAAAAAAGCATCATTCATTCTATGTACTATGCAGTGATGCATGTTTACAAATATATGTTTAGAAATACTGAACTTGAATTTAGATGAGCCTCTATCAAGACGGGATACCGTTGTTTGAACTTGAATTGAACTCTTGAATTTCCCCTTGGATCAATAAAGTATCTCTATCTATCTAACTCCTCCTCAAGTCTTTGTGCTGTTGGACAGGTAAAGTTAATGATCTGATGCTTTGCCTTCCTCAGGTGCGACAAGCTGCCTTTCAGTCTCTGGGTCAGTTCATCTCTACATTCGCCAGCCCCTCCTCTAACGTGGGCCAGTACTTTAAAGAGGGAGGGGAGGAGGGCGAGTGGACCGCTGAACACTCCCAGAAAAACAGGTACATCGAGCTGAACTTCCTTATCCCTATATGTCACCACTTAATTTTGTAATTTTTCAATTATTAGCAGAATACGGAGCAGTAACACAATAAGTGATCAGAATGTGTGACCTAAATCAGTATGTGATTGCTGATTGCCCAAATATTTGTTTTCATCTTTCCTCTTTTGTCGTGTGTGTAGTGCTGAGGAGAAGTCATCAAATTCGGACACGAATACTGCACAAGATTCTCTCACTGCTGCTACGGAGAAGAGTCCAGAGGATTCCCCTGTCGATGTGGAACAGAAGGATAATGTGACCTCTGACATCTCTCCGGACTCCACTTCCCAGAATTCCTCTAACGCTCAGGGTGATGTGGCGAGTTCATGTCGGATGGAGGAGGATGGGAACATGGACGTTGCCGAAGAGGGTGGAGGAGAGCAGGCTGCCGAGGCTCTGAATGGCGACATGTCCTGTTGCCACGGCAACACTGACTCCAGGTGCCTCCTGGGAGAAATGGAACCCTTGCACAACGCCTCGGAACCTGACCCAGGCCCTCTGAAAGAAGAACCTCCCTACCCACCTGAGGAACCCGTCGCAGATCAACAACCCCCCAACTCGGCACAAAGCACCACGGCAGAGAAGCCCCCAAACACACAGCAGAACAATCCGGAAGGCGAGAACCCAGTCTCGTCCACCTCCACCGAAGACACTGCAGCAGCGGCCGGCGACCGCGACAGCACCTCCTCGCCAGCAGCGGCCTCTCTGGTCCAGACGGAGGACATCCCCGAGCAGGAGCTCTTCAACTCCTTCCACTTCTGGAGGACGCCCATCCCTGAGATCGACCTGGACCTGGAGCTGCAGGAGGAGCAGGAAGAGGAAGGGGCAAGCTCAAACACGCCGCCCAGAAACTCAGGGCCCCCGCTCATAGGGGCCAACATGCTCCCCCCGGCCCTGGGCAGGAAACAGCTGGAGGAGCTCATTGAGAATCTGGAACCGCACATCGATGACCCAGACGTGAAAGGTAAGCGGCCTCATGTTGCCACATGCATGGAGTATGTTGCCCTGTCAGGAGTAAATACTTAAAATGCTTGTATTTATGCAGTTGTCTGGGAGTTTCCTCTTGATGCAGCTTTTATTTGTCAGTGTTTCATGTGACGCCAAATTCATAAAATCTTGAATGAAGAGCTCTGGCTGTGCCATAATGTGTGCACTGGGTGTTTCCGAAGCTCACTGCATGGGAAGTCGATTTTGCGCAGTCAGAATTTCCACACAGTTGTGTTGCACAAAGGACACACAATGTCCACAAAGACTTCCGTATTCTGAGTGAAGTTGGTCAGTTTATTAAGCTGTGACCGTGCATGCACTAGTGGTGCTCCGATAGTGGTGCTAACACTTGCATATTACATCTCAGACCACCTCAGTAGGCCTCTCCCTTCACTTACTGCTGAGGATGGCGAATCACAAGAACTCTCTTCTCCCTCTAACTCAATAACACACAGCCCTTGCCACAGTGCTTGCTGTTGTGGTAACTGCGACACAAATCTGGTTGCAGAATATATCCACGTGAACAATGGAGAGGGGGAAGTTGTTGGGTTCCTCTTGGCCGGGCTTGCGAGTCTTAAGCAGATTGCCTCTGTTTTTCTGGTTGAGGGATACAAGCCTGAGTGGCTTTAGCTGTGACTGAACTGGAGGAAATATTTTTGGCATGTGGCCAGCTATCCTAAAGCAGAGAGGAGGGGGAGGTCTGTGGTTTGCTTGCGTCATACCTGACTGTTCATATAGAAACAAAGAAACATGTCAGAGAAAACCCTAAGGTGTGTCTGCGTCTCTGTGGCTGCCATAATGAGTCATGCCCGCTTTTTTTTACACATCTAGACAACGGTTGCTTCCTTTTGAAGAAATAAATCAAAATGGATATTTTGATCTAATGGATCTAAAGTTTTTTGTGGTTGATTTCTTTCTATGTATTTTTTTTTTTTCTACTTGTCATACTTTTATCATCTCTAGTATTCATAATTTTTAGGGCTGTCAATTTTTTTTTTCTTAATCGTGATTAATCGCTGCATTGCTATAGTTATTCTATAGTTATTGGGGCAGGAGTGGCCTACCTGTTAGGGCTTCGGTGTGGAACCGAAGGGTTGCTGGTTCGATCCCTGACTAGTAGGAACGGCTGAAGCGCCCTTGAGCAAGGCACCTCACCCTCACTGCTCCCCGCTGTAGCAAGGCAGCTCACTGCTCCGGGTTAGTGTGTGCTTCACCTCACTGTGTGTTCACTAGATAGGATAAATGCAGAGACCAAATTCCTTTGTATACGCAAGTATACTTGGCCTAGAAACCTGATTTACATTTACGTTAATCGCGATTAATCACATATTTTGTCACATGATTGAAATTCCATTATTTTGCATTTCACTTTTCAGATGTCCATATTAACAATGTAAATTATTTCTATTCTAAGCAGTGTATCTTGGTAGGGAATCAAGTGAATACAAAGAAAGTTACTTTATGAATTAAGACCTATTTGATTATTTCAAATCAATTTTCAAAAGATTTGCAGCGGGCCTGAGACAACACAATGTCTATAGCTGCATAAACTGGAATAAATGCTACAGCAGAAGTGCATGCACATGTAGGACACACGATAAAGGGCATAACAAACAAAAAATACATTAAGTACATTAAGCTTATCTTTGAGTTCAGTTGAAAATGAGGAACTTTACGTGTTGAGAAATATCCAAGTGCATGTGCAAAATGTAGCCCAGGCCTACAGCACGTTTAAATGAAGTGCATAACAAACAGAAATAGCCCAGTCCATCTTCATTAACTATGTTCAGTTCAGTTCACTAGTTCAGTTGAAAACTGGGCTTATAAAGAGGAATGGAAAGAAAATGTTGTGTTCATCTTACCCGTTTTCACAAATGCAAAGCCCAAGTATCTGATGTGCAACAACGCTGTTGCTGTTTAAAAAGAATATCATACCGCACTACGGAACGGAGCTGCACCTTCAAAGAGACAGAGGAGCAAAGGCATAGAGTAGGCTAGCAGGATCCTAGTACGTTCTGGTGTTCTTTCTCATATTTGTTTAAGCACCCACCCGCGGCCTAATTGATGAATAGGCTATTTGTAAATCGATATTATAAAAGGAAAAAATATTTTTAAAAAATCCGACTGCCAGAATAATTTGGCTGGGCCAAATAATTTTGGTTGCGGGCCAGTTCAGGTCGCCTGTTGCCGACCCATGTCGTAGATTATATCTTAAACTTAAGGTGATTCGGCGATGTTGGCCATGTCGACTGAGCCCATTCAGCCAACCGGGAGTCCAGAACTGCTAGTAAGTGTGTTTGCTGAACATCTGCCTTGTCCAGCAGGAGACACCTTCACGTGTCTCTTGTATAAAGCGGTTTGAGCAGCACCATAAATAGGCCGCCTTTTAAAGACTCTGGCTGGGAAAAGACCCCTGGGCCTCGGCTGCTTAGTCTCCGAGAGCCTCGGGATTGCACACCACCACGTGACGTCCCTCTGTCTCGTCATGGTCACTTTGCCTCTCCTCTCTGCCCGCTGCCATCTTCTCCCTGAAGTGCTCGGCCAAGTCTCTCTCTCTTTCTTTCTTTCTTTCTTTCTTTCTTTCTTTCTTTCTTTCTTTCTTTCTTTCTTTCTTTCTTTCTTTCTTTCTTTCTCTCTTTCTTTCTTTCTTTCTTTCTTTCTTTCTTTCTTTCTTTCTTTCTTTCTTTCTTTCTTTTCTTTCTTTCTCTCTCTCTCTCTCTCTCTCTCTCTCTCTCTCTCTCTCTCTCTCTCTCTCTCTCTCTCTTTCTTTCTTTCTTTCTTTCTTTCTTTCTTTCTTTCTCTCTCTCTCTCTCGGCATAAGTGCTCTATTCAGGGCTGCATGTTTGTGATTCGGTCTCCGTGTCCGAGCTCGGGGGAGACACTGGCCCGTGTTTGCACGTTTGTCCTGGGGGAAAACAGTGAGCCTTTCTTTGTGAGCGGAGGAGAAAACAACACGAGGTCACGGGTATTGTGCTGGACGGTGCTGTTGCTCAGCTGGGTTATGGATCTAATGAGATGGAACAGGCCAGTGCAGACGACTAGAAGGGCAGACTCGCTTCTCTCTCTGCCTCCCTGGCCCTCCTGCCTCTCCTCTTTCGGCATTTCTAATCTTGCATTCAATTCACAATTGTGCAATTGTATTGACTTTTTTTATTGCTGTTTTTTTACTTCCTTCATTACCTGGCTGAATCACTGTAGATACAGTATGTGGGTGTTGGTTGTGCTGTGAAATATCACTTTTCATGTATACCTGACTTCAAACGCCAACCATTTCTGTACTAAGCAGTGATTCTGTGATTGTGTGATTCAAGGAGGAGTGTTGGGGATGAATGGGAGGTGGGGGATGTTGCTCTCTGAAAGATCCTTTGTGTCATCACACACAGTTGGAAATGAGTGTTGGTATGGCACGGGGAAAAAATGACCTGCAGGAGTTTTAGATTTTTACACGGTATTTAGCAGATGGTTTCATTCCCTAATGATATCAATGAAGGGAGCTGTTGTAATTTTTTTTTTTTTTTTTTTTTTTTTTTTTTTTTTTTTTTTTTTTGCTTCTTCAGAATAGCCTTTTGGTATTGGCACAGAAGGTTCTTTCTCTGGCCCCTTGTCATAGTAGAGCTCTCCCAGGTCACCAGTGTGCCATGTTGAGTGCCCCTCATTGCTTTCTATTGGCTGTTCCTTCCTGTATCTTGATTTTAAGTACGAATCACTTGAGCTACAGTCAGGGATGGTTATCTCTATCCAAATATGTCATTAAAAAGAGATGTGTTTTTGGTAGAGATGCACCGATATGGAATTTTAGGGCCGATAACGATAACCGATATTTATTGGTTTGTTGTGGCCGATACGATAACCGATAATATTACTCTTGAAAAAAATTGTGAAAAGTGATTTGGGGAAAGCATTTAATAAGCATAATTTTATTGCAGTAATTTTAATTCCACCAAATGATGGACAGAACTCATAGTCCTCAATAGTGCGGCAGTCAACAACATAACAGTAGCCTAGCCCTACAGTATGTGTGGCTCCTTTAAGTGAACCTGACGTCAGTGAATTGCGAGTGAGTGGCTAGAGAGTATGAATTGTTTTAATTTAGGACTAAATGCTCATAAACGGCTCAGCTGGGAATAAGCTACAGTATAGTGACCAAATCAGAGTTTGTGAGGGAAACTTAGGTTTAGTTTCAACTGCGGGTAACTGAATTAAGCTGCAACTCCTCAGACTGTATCTTATGTCCGTCTACTCTGTTGCGCACAACCTGCTGCAGCAGAAATGAAAGGGATTAGCCCCGAAGGTTTTAATAACTTATTATGATGACCTGTCTGGAACTGAAGCAGGAATGGTTAGCATATTTCTAGGTAGTAATACAAAACCCAAGCTAACGTAATGCAAATATAATACTAAAACACAAATTAGAACTAGGCCTACTTATGTACTCGTCCCACTAACGAGTTTGCTTATTTGTTTTCCCGACCAGCGCGGTAAAGTGCAAACACACCAGCACAAGACGGCTCTAGATAGGGCTGAGCTCCTCTCTGGTAAGGTTAAATAGCGGATCATTCACGAGACGATTTTGAGATGCAGATTCCCAAATGAACGCATATCCACAGATTTTGTTAGAGTGGTGAAATACATTCACACCGCTGACATTATATTGAGGAAAAAGTATAGCCAACCAAGCTCAAGTAGCTCAGTGTAGCCAGACAGACCTTACGTAGGCCTAAATTAGGACTTTAAAAAATATCGGCGCAAATTATCGGCCAGAATTCAGTTATTGGACCGATAATAATATTTTCATTTTTTCACTTACCGGCCAATAATATATCGGCCGCCGATATATCGTGCATCCCTAGTTTTTGGCACTGTTTCATGTTTGAGATCTCTCTTCATGCGTTTCATTGTGTGTATCTCTATCCAAATGTGGCATTGAAATGAGGTGTTGGCTCTGTTGGTGCTTGAGCTCTTTTCGTGCGTGTGTGTGTGAGCAGCACAGGTGGATGTGCTGACGGCCGCTCTGCGGGCTACAGCCTTGGATGCACACCTGGAGGACGCCTACCTGGAGCCTCGCACGGCCCAGGTCTCCCATGACAACCCCTTTGAAGTCCACCAGGTGCCCCTGCTGGACTCCAGCGACCTGGAGGTGAGGCCACGCTGCGTGTGTGTGTGTGTGTGTGTGTGTGAGAGTGAGTGGGTGGCAGGCACTGTCATCAGGGTGCTATGCACTGAATGAAAAAAATAGCACCATATGGGCCATAAAAAATGGAGGGAGGGGGGGGGGGAAGGAAACGGATACATTTCCTGCTTTGCTTGCTGAGTGAAAGTGGTGTTTTGTGTGTGTGTGTGTGTGTGTGTGTGTGTGTGTGTGTGTGTGTTTCCGCTGCCCAGAACCAGGATCCCACCCTGCAGATCAGCCACGGAGATGACTCGGACATGAGCGATAGCAGCATGAGCCCAGAAGAGGAGAAGAGATCCAAACAGCAGGTGGGTTCTAACAACCGGAAGTTCTAAGAACACCAGGGATCTGCAGGCCAGTTGGACCAGTTCTACACCGGACTGGCCTTACCTACACGTCTACTTGTGACCCTTTATGACGTTGCTCTGAGAACTGTACTCGGTAGCGTTACAGTAGAGCGCAAATTGTACATGGTAGAGCATGGCGTGATCAGGGTCCTCAGTGATTAGCTCAGCTGAGCGTAGTTCAGTGGTGAACTCGCGTGCTTGCTCAAGAATGACAGTTGCCTCGGTGCTATCAATCAGGCAGCCTGCCATGTTTAATCAGATACAAGTGAAACTAGATACACAGAGATAACACACATCCCTTCTGTGCCAAGGCCACAGCAGCATGCGTGTGCATTCTCCCCAAACAGGTTGCTATGGAAGACATTAACAGCATTCACAGAAGCTGTATAGCCAGTGCTCTGTTGTGGCCGGTGAATATTTTTCCATATTCCGAGCACTGAGGTCTGAAAGCTGAGATGAGTTCTTGCTGTGTTCCTCTGTTTGTTGAACACAAGGGAAGGCTCGATTCTTTCCTTTGTGGGGAGTCTGAAGTGTTTGCACCATGAAGTCACTGCTGGCTGCCCCTAAACAGGAAGTTCCCTAAGGGCTCAGACAGTGCTGGGCAGGCCTTGAGTGAAATAAAGGACTTGTTTTGTTTTGCATAACAAAATATAGTACATATTATGAAGTATGTTGTTCCCTGATAATTACTGGTTGGTTAAGAATGTTGAAGAATGTTAAAATCCTGGGCAACATGCTCTGTCTCTGGGGCTGGTCCATCCCCAGCTACTAGCTGTGTCTAACCTCACTCTTTCCCCCGTGGGGTTCCTTCCAGGACGTGATTCCGCAGGCCTTGCTGGACCAGTACCTGTCCATGACTGACCCGTCCCGGGCCCAGACGGTGGACATGGAGATCGCCAAGCACTGTGCCTACAGCCTGCCGGGCGTGGCTTTCACCTTGGGCCGGCAGAACTGGCACTGTCTGCGCGACACCTACGAAACGCTGGCCTCGGACATGCAGGTGGGCACAGTTCACAGAGTTTTTACAGAGTATGGCTACTCTAATTCATAGGGCATATGTCGTCCCTCATGTTATTCAGGTATTCTGAAACCTTCAGTACAAGGCGAATACAAGGTGAAAATGATTGTGACGGAGATGCTCTAAAAAGGCTTCTCTGAATATGTTGGAGATTGGAGAATGCATGCAAATGTATTAGCTGCAAACATTTCACACATGAAGATGTTTTTTCACTCTCCCTTATTTGCCTTTCTGTCTCACTGTTTCCTTGTCGTCTTTCCTCTTCCATCCTCCCTCTGTCTGTCGCGTTCGCTCTCCCTGCAGTGGAAGGTGCGGCGGACATTGGCGTTCTCCATCCACGAGCTAGCGCTCATTCTGGGGGACCAGCTGACGGCCGCCGACCTGGTGCCCATCTTTAACAGCTTCCTCAAGGACCTGGACGAGGTGCGGATAGGAGTGCTCAAGCATCTCTATGACTTTCTTAAGGTGAGTGCCGTCCTCCGTTTCTCTGTTGTTTGTGGAGTTTGCTTCTGCTTCTCTGTGGATCGATTGTTGTCCCCATATTGAAGGGTCACATGAGCTTGAGGACACACATTTTATGCTCCTCACAGTTTGTCAATTTGTTGACAAAGACAACATTTAGGATTTAGCATTTTAGGATTTAGGAGTTTGTTTGAAGTATCAGGAAATCTTTTGGAGGGGAAAAATACAACCTCCTCGCTCTGACATTTGTCCCATTCTTTTTAGGAGCAGTTTTCAACACTAGACAGTACTGTGTGGTTTTGCTAAACAACACCACTGACTTGTGACCACAGTGTAGGATTCAGGTTGGCAGGGAGTAAATGTCCGTTGTCATGTGTTGGTCCGTTCTTGTGGCTGGTGTTCAGTAGCTCTTGTGCTTTTTGCTCCGGTCAGCTTTTACATCAAGAGACGCGGCGCAAGTATCTGTACCAGCTTCAGGAGTTCCTCGTCACAGACAACAGTCGAAACTGGCGCTTCAGATCCGAACTCTCTGAGTAAGTGTCCTCATTGGATATTCAGTCTTATTCCGTTCTGGTTTTTTTCCTCTTTCTTGTCTTTCCAGTTGTTTCTTTCTACTTGTTCTGATGTGTTATGCATTAGGATCCCTTCAACATGGGCAATTCTTTTTTTTTTTATTATCAGGTTCATGAATTTCTTACTAGTTTCTGGTTCTAGCTGTGAATCTTTGTGAGGCATAGTCCCTTGTTCCACACCCTGTCTCCAGTGCAGTGTTCTACTCTAGTGAAGTATTCTATTAGAGAGTAGAGTATTCTGTTCTATTCCACCAGGGCTACATTGCTTCATTTAGGTGGTACATGTCTTACAGCCAAAGAATTTGACTAAAGAAGCCAAGAGGGCTTGTTTTATGAAACCCTGTCCCACTTACAGGCAGCTGAGGCTGTTCTCAGCTCTCCGCCTGATCAGCAGCACCACCAGAATGAGCCCTTATCATGAGGAAATCAGTCAAGCGGCCAGATGCATTGTGCAGCGTTCGCCGGCTACATTCGTCACATGTTTGGCCTACCAGTCACTGTCTTGCCATGTCAGAAATGATACTACTTTTGGGTGTGGATGTTTAAAGCCTTAGGATGTTTGCTGATGAATATTTCATGTGATTTGTTTGTGTGTGTGTGTGTGTGTGTGTGTGCGTGTGCGTTTACAGGCAGCTGGTGTTGTTACTGGAGTTGTACAGTGCACAGGATGTGTATGACTACCTGAGACCGTTAGCCTTTAAACTTTGCACAGACAGAGTGTCATCTGTACGGTGGACGTCTTACAGACTGGTATGAGAATTCCTCCAGGGTGCCAAAGCTGTAATCTCTCTAGCGCAAACACCGCTCTTTTACATTTCAATAAATATGCAATTAAATATTCCTTTTGCACAATACAGGGAATATAAAATTAAGCTAAAATATGAAATAATAATGTATTGAAATGGCTTCAAGTATTGTTTATAGATCTGCACCAAAATAGAGGGCAGGTGACGAAATAGCACTGTAATATCTGTATTTAACTGTGGGATTTAAATTAATTAGCTTTCTTGCTATTTTTGTTCATGTCTTCTGTAATGAACTAGGCCTTTTTTTATTGCAAAGTGATTTATAACTGGTGTGTGTGGTATACCTTTTCATTTTTGGATGTGTGTGTTTCTGTACATTTTGTTTTCAGGTGAGCGAAATCATCAGAAAGCTGTCTACCTGTCCGTCGCTGCTTGTAGATTTTCTTAGTGAGCTGGTGGAGAAATTCTGCCACTGTCCGAAGTGGTCAGGGAGACAAGCTTTTGCTTTCGTCTGTCAGGTAAGACATAAACATGTTGAACACTTATGCTATGCCTTTGGCAATCTGTTTTGGTGTGTTGACAAATTAATTCCGGTGTAATTTATGGTATTAACAGTACTGTATTTGTCTGTACTGGATTTTCCAATCGGGGCACTCAAATTCTAAACTATTTTTGCACATATCTTGAGGCAACCTTGTCCCTGCAGTCAGATATGATTCACTAGCACCTACATGTGTGTAACTGGGAGTATTGCAGCCCGGTTCCTGTTTCAGTAATTTATTGGGCATTAAATGGCCTACTGGCATTTGGGGCAGTCGTGGCCTACCCGTTAGGGCTTCGGGCTTGTAACCGAAGGGTTGCCGGTTCGATCCCCGACCAGTAGGAACGGTTAAAGTGCCCTTGAGCAAGGCACCTAACCCCTCACTGCTCCCCGAGCGCCACTTTTGCAAGGCAACTCACTGCTCTGGGTTAGTGTTTGTGTGCTTAACCTCACGGTGTGTTCACTAATTCACGGATGGGATAAATGCAGAGACCAAATTCCTTGTACACGCCAGTATACTTTGCCTAGAAACCTGATTTACATTTGCATTAAATGAACCGAACTAAACGCACATTTCCATTTGGTCATGAGAAATTGTGAAGTTCAGAAATTGTCCATGGCATCATCCCTGTGTCCAGGGTTTGTTTTTTTGGGGTCTGGCTGGCTGTGAGCCCAGACCAGACTGGTTGAGGAGTGGCCCCCACCCTTACACACACACACACACACATGCGCGCGCACGCAGAGCCCCCCAGACCATAGCAGCGAGCTCCGTGAGTCCAGGCCACTTGACCGGGCCTGCCCCTCCTGTCCTGCAGTGGAGGACACAGGGCTGCCTATTGTGTGGGAGCACAATGAGACAAGAGGGTGCTCACTTGGGCACGTGAGGGAAGAGCTCAAATGACTGACTCTTTCTTCTCTCTCTGTCTCTCTCTCCCTCTCTCTCTTCCTCTCATTCTCCATCTGGCCCTTTCTCTAATCCCCCCCTTTCTCTCTTTTTGTCACCTACCTTGATTTCTTTGGTTTGTATCTCCATCTTATTCTTTCTTCCTCTACTCATGCCTGGTTGTCCATTGTGTGCTTCCCTCATCCTCTATCTGTTACTCTGCCACCCCCTGTTTCTGTCCCCCCTTTATTTTTTTTATCATCTCCCCTTTCCTTCTCTCACTCTTTCCCTCCCTACTTAATTTTCTCTGTCTCTCTCGCTCTCTCTCTCTCTCAGCTGGTGATAGAGGATGGCTGTCTGTCTCTGGAGCAGTTCTCTGAGCACCTGCTGGCACCCCTGCTGCAGCTGGCCACAGACCCCGTGCCCAACGTCAGGGTCTTGCTGGCCAAGACCATCCGCCAGAGCATCCTAGAGAGAGGTGAGACACACTCACACTCTGCACCCCCCATTTTGTGTTGCAGCGTTATGCTTAAATACTTTAAAGATTGCTTATATATGTATATGCTTATATATCTATATATTATGGATATGCTTAAATACTTAAAAGATTAAATACTTTTGATTTTCACTCATCAATCTACACCCACTATGTCAAGACAAAAAACAGGGCAAGAGAATGTTTTGAAAAATTGCAAAAAGGAAAAACTAAAATGCCACGTTGACTACGTTCACATTACAAGGCTGATTTTCATTTCAAATATCTGACTTTCTGTTTTTGTCATTGGTGACACAGATGACTCAAACACACTAGATGCGTTCACATTAGAATGAAATGCATTTCAGTTGGAAGTATAAATGTCTAGATGTGCATATTTGATCTCCGCAAGAAATAAGAATGGATGAATCAGACCTGTAATGTGAATTTAGCGATTAACATTAGCACTCAGACTGCAGCAAGCCTATGTGGAGATTGGAGATTATTCTAGAAGACAACCTTCACTGAAACACTAAAACCTCTCAGGAAAGTTGTGGAGTTATACTGTTTGGCCTCCTCAAATTGTTGCACAGACACGAAGTGTCATGTCTAGAGGAAGCTTAAAATAGTAGTTTTTAGTCGGCATACATTTGTTAATCTACAGCAATAATTTTACTTCTGTGTATGTATTGTTGATTGTGTGTGTGTGTGTCTAGAGTGTTTCCTGAACTCGGCCAACTGTCACAACGAGGCCCTGGAGCATACGCTGGTAGCCCTGCAGATGGACATGGACAAGGACGTGAAGTACTTCGCCAGCGTCCACCCCAGTAGCACGCGCATCAACGAGGACGCCATGAGCACCACCTCCTCCACCTACTGAGCAAACACGCACTCATATACACAATTATATACACACCCACACACCCCACACACACACACACCCACACACACACACACACACACACACACACACACACACACACACACACACACCTTTGGCTACCCCCTTTCCTTGGGTCGGATCGGGATTTGGAATGAGTTTATTTTTCACCTACTGAGCACACAACTCTTGTCTGTTTCTTTACATGCATACACACACAAGACAAGCTTACTGTCCTTTCCATGTCCAAAAAATGGATAGGAACTTGGGCACGTAAAGCTTCTCTCTCTCTCTCTCTCTCTCTCTCTCTCTCTCTCTCTCTCTCTCTCTCTCTCTCTCTCTCTCTCTCTCTCTCTCTCTCTCTCTCTCTCTCTCTCTCTCTCTCTCTCTCTCTCTCTCTCTCTCTCTCTCTCTCTTTTTCTCTTGCTCTGTTTCTCTCACACACACAAACATATATACATACACACACTTTGCACAAGCCTCCACCTCCATGCTCGATCACAAGTGGACATACATTGTCAAACTTGATTTTTCTTCCCGCACACACACACTGTGACTGTCCCCTTCTTTCTCCGAGCCTTGGACAGGGCTTTGGGACAGGGTTGGCCCTGCAGGGACTCTAGACCATGGCAACACCACAAGGGGGGCGCTCCACTGGAGATCCTCCCGCTTGGACGCGACTCACTACGACAAAGAAGTATCTAGTGCATTCTTTTCTGTTTCTTTTGCCACAGAAGCCTTAAAAGAGTCTTCCTTAAACGAGAGAATACTTGAATGTTATGAGCAGTTATATGGCAGCACCCAACACAGAATGACGACAAAACACAAAAGAAAAGAAGGAAAAAAAAAAATGTTAACGGGACGGAGGATGTCGGACCATTTCTCCCCACTTTTCCTCTTTCCCAGTCTCTCTCCATCTGTTTTCTGTCTATCCCTCTTCCAGTAGGACCTCAGAATCTTGACCTAGCCGGAAAAGCCAGTATTTTCACAGCTTTATGGAACCGCAATATAGCAGGAAAAGACAGGTAGCGCAAAATGGTGTAAAAGTCTTCGCAATTGATTGATTGGTTGATTGTTTTGTTTGTTTGTTTATTATTATAATGTTTGATTCCTTTTTTTGATACTGTAAATGAATACACTTCGTATGCTGCATATTACGAAGTACGTCTGCACCACTGCAGCCTTGTCGGTGCGCGCCTCTGACTGGGGGAAAACGTTTCTTCTCAAGGGCTTTTGGCCTCTGTTGTTTTAAAAACCTAGTGCAGCACATTGTTGTACCCAAGGATGAGGGCGACCCTCAATCCCCCCCCTCCTCCCCACCCACACACACACACACACACACACACACACCCTCGCCCCCCAACCCTCTAGCGTGCAGGGGATCCCCTCGCTCCCCAAAATGATGACAGAGGCGAGAGACGTATTGTATTTTATATGGATGTCCGGCTGTCCTACAACATGCAGAGAGCCAGCCAGCAACGCAAGTTTGGTCCAGCCAAGGCCAGCACACTCAAGTTCACTCGAACCTGTAATGCATTTTAACGAGAATAAAATACCACCTCCACCCCCCTCCCCAAAAATACCCTTTGACCCCACCCCCCCTTTCTTCACACTCAATGTGTACATATCTTTAGCAATGGTTTTGGGTTTTTTCCATTTTGATCAAGGATCATGACTAGTATTGTGATACAAATTTGTTCTTTTAACTTGTCCAAAATAAAATTAAGATACCTCAAGTCTTCTGGAGATTTGTGTTGTCCCTGAAGGCTCATGTTTCAGATTGCAGCTACAGTGTTGCTGTTTCAGCAGCTACAGCTTTTGCCGTTTCAGCTCAGCTGAGGTTTTGAGATGAAAAGTGATCACAGGCACAGAGTAGTGTTTTCTGTTAGAGATATAGAGATAGATGGCTGTGGGGATAAATTCCTGTTGATATTGGATAGGTCCTGTCACACAACTTCAGGATGTTTCCACTTGCACAACAAACTCTTTCCCTGGGGCTGGCCAGAAGAAATACATATTCTGTTATTCAATTATGTGTATTGTTTATAAACGCCTTGATTTGCATTCATTTTAAAATGACTGAAAAGGGCTCCACTCTTACATAAACAAGGCTGTTAAATTAAGTCAGTCTGAAATGTAAATCTTGGTTTAGCCTCTAGGGGGCACCAACGGAATTGCAGAACAATTCAGCCCCACCCATGGAGGATGACCAAGATCAATAATGTGCTCATTATCTACCTTGATAGGATGCAGTTTAAAAATCATTTGATGAAAGTATTTGTCATTTATAGCCTGCTTGTGTGTTTGTTATGCAATGGCAGTTTATTTACATTGAAAAGTGATCATTAGTCGATATTGATCTTTGGTGTTTGAATGGATATTATTTATATAGGCAAGAACACTATGGAGCTATGCTACTATTCATAACAGTATTCTCTGCACTACACCCAACAGAAATTGGATAGTCTTCCAGTTTGATTTGCCTCAGTCATGATGCTGAAGACATCCACCATGTGATGGGAAGGACCAGGCCTCTCCGTGCGCCGCCGCCCCAGAGAAAGGCTCCTTTGTAAGGCAGCCAGGCTAGCTGGGCTCTGCCAAGAGGGGGCACACAGTGCCATATTATCAGGCAGCTGGGGCCTGCGCTCGACCTAGAAATCGCCTCCGTCACCTGCGTGCTTCTGTGCTCGTGGAGCGCCATCGCAGGGTGGGTGGCTGTTGAGCCTCAAGCCAAATGGGGATGGACTTCAATGGGACACCTGTGGGTTGAATGTGATGCCAAAAATGGAGCAGGAAATGGCTTAATTGTTTGTGTTGTGTGTACTGCTGAGTGCTGTGTTGGAGGATAATGTCCTAATGAATTTGACTATGCCTGTTTATTTACAATAGAACTTGAGTCTATGTGCTCTGTGTGTTTTCACTAACCATGGATGGGTCAAATGCAGAGGAAAATGTCTGGTGTGTGTGTGTGTGTGTGTGTGTGTGTGTATCACACTAGGCATTGAGGTGTGTTGCATCATTTTTTTCTCAGACCTTTTGTCCCAGGATGTGCTCTCAACGCTGATAGGTGGAACTTTTGAAATTCTATGCACATGCTGTGTTTGGGAGGAAATCCAGAACTAACTGGGATATGCTGTTCTATTGCGGAACCGGGGAAGGCCTCAGGTCAAGCCTAATACTTACATAACATTTAATGGGGCTCAGGAGTAAGCCAACAATAATGTTTGCAGAGAAAATGACCAACCAATTAAAAGTAAATGCCTTAATTGAGTATATCCCAGTGTGAGGTTTAGTTGCCAAAGGCATATTGCCACTCATCTGGTAGTTGTAATGATGGGATACACCTGAGTAAGGACTTTATAGTGACAGGGTTCTCACCCCAAACTGGGGTGTAGTGGCTCATTGTTCGCAAGAGCATTATGAAAAGGGATCCACTCCCTATTCTGCCCCCCCCCCACACCCCACACACACACACACTCTTCAGCAGTTGCATCCTTGCCCAATCCAATGCCAACATTTAACTTGAACCAAATGTGAACTGTTTTTCTCCAATAAGCATGTCTTAAGAAATGAAAAACGGAGAGTGAATCAACATGGAGGACTGTGAGACCAGGATCAACAGGGATTCCACTCTTGCATCTTAGCAGTACAGATTTATAGCGTAAGGTGTACTAAAATAAATAACACAGCATGTTTGGGTTTGGGTTTTACGAATTCCTGTTTCTCTTCCAAGTCACAAAGTCAAAGCTGATGAAATACATTCTCTTTATAGTTTACATAAAAAACATGATGTGCATTTAATAAAAAAAACATCTGGAATTGGAATAACTAAGTCCAGACATGTAATAGGTAGACTGAAAGGCAGCAAAAGGAATCTTAACTGCAAATACTATCAACCTCTATATATTTATCTCAAAATGGTTTATTTGGTATAATATGAACCAACCTACCAAAGCTGGAAGAGCGGCAGACTAGCATCTACATTCGTGGAAGTTTAAAGACAGAAAAATCCATATATATATATTTGCTAGACAGCTATAAAATGTAGTGTGTTATTTATACAAGGTAAAACAATAGAAACAAAAACATTAAAATAAGGGCTAATATTTTCCATCACAATATTGTAGCATACTGTATTTTTTACAAGACAAATCCCTCTGTTGACATGATCTATATCCCTGTTGTCCCGATAGAGCGCCCCTTTAAGGCACCAACAATAATGACACCCTCCTGGGGCCAACCCAAAGTAGCTTCCATCGATCAGAAGAGGCAGTTCATGCATTTCACAGCTTTGCTGCCATAGTCCAAGCACTCAGGGCCAATGCACTCGCAGCAGGCGTTGTGGAACCAGCGGTACTTGGATCCTCCCATGGACTCACAGTACTGCTTGCACTGGTGGATGGACACACAGTCGTCGAAGTACACCACGGTGCACATGCTGTTGGCTGAGGGGTGATGGAGAGGACCGTGCCATCATTAGTGACACTCACACTGAGATCCTAAGTAGTATGTTTCCCTTAAGTGCTAATAAGCACTAAGCTACAGTTTCCCTAGCTCTGCTTGCGTGTTAAGCATGTATGTTCCGCTGCAACACATAATAATGTATGTGTGTACCACCTGAACATGATTATACCCTACCACACAGGTGTGAATAACCCCCTAAAGCATTCATTACAACTCAAGAAAATGTCAAAGTACAATGTGGGGTTTGGGCAAACAACTATCCGCTTAAAGCAAATACCGTCATCAACAGCTCTGATTCCCATCTCCAGCATTTGCCTACACGCTCCGGATCCTGCTGGTGCGGAACTAGCTGTTGTCAGGCACATTCCCAAAGGCCACTTCCTCGCCAGACTTTACATACAATATAAAGTATGTAGGAGACCAACTGGTGCTAAGACATCTCACAGAGGTTCCTATCCTCCATGGGGAGCATGGACCACGTCCCTCACTGCTGGATGGCTGATTAATGAGAGCCCCCACCCCCCACTCCACCCCAGCTCATTTCCACATGCACACACACTCCTCATCCTCGGTGGGAGAAACGGATCTGGGTCACAGGTTGAGCCAGCGCAGTATGGCGGGCGGAAGCACACATCTGGCTCCAAATCAATTAGGATCAGCTCAAGTGAGTGTAGGGCTCTGGCGTGCAGCAGAGCGCGCACACATGAAAGACCTGGGCTGGGCTGGGCTGTCATAATACCCAAACCAGACCGGCTGTACAGCCTCTGCTAACAGGAAAGCTAATGGAAGCCATTCATCTGTCAAAAGGGCCAAGTTATGGTAAGCCCCCTACATTCCTAATTTGCTTGTGGCTTTCTTGTGTTATAGATATGATCGAGAAAAATTTCCAGCTGTTACTGGTATTTCCATGTGAACTGCAACAATAGTTATTTAATACAGACAAATGTTTATTAAGAAAGTGATATCACACAGTTCCTTTACAGAGTGGGCGAATAATGCAACTCACTGGAGGTCTTACCTTGGCTGGTATCGTACGTGGCATGGATGCTGTTTCCAGGCAGCGAGATGTTTTGGTGCTGGTCCTCCATCGTCTCCAGGAAGGAGACCAGGTTCTCGTGGTAGGAGAGCTCCTCGGCCACAGGGAAGGACACCACCATCATGTTGATGGGTGCCTCGCCTTCGGTCAGGGCGCGGAAGAGCGACGGGATTGGTCGGTAGAGCTCCTCCACGGTGCTCTTGGACGTGGCCGGTGTGTCGCTGTAGTTCTTGGGGTTGCACATTCCTACAAGGTCAACATGTGCACTGAAGTCAGACTCTGGCAAAACATCCATTTAGTAAGGCATTTCATTTGACCATTATTTGAAAAAGTCAACACTGATAGAATACTCAATGAACTATTGCTTTCACAACGGAACTGTGGGTCTGTTTTCATTGTCTACTATTATTCATTTTCTGTATCATTATCCTGTAAAATGTAAATGAATACACAAACATAAACATCAATTAATTGTTCATATTTTGGATATAATCCACTCTTCAATCAAGTTGTCCAGTAATAATATAATATTGCAATAGCATTACTAATATGTTTAAGGCCAGAAATAAAACAATGTCTCAAAAACAGCACAGTGATATGTGTGGTTAAGGACAAAATTATTAAGAGAATTATTAAGAGGTTTGCCCTGTGAGGAAACAGAACCTCCACACAGACTGCTCCCGGATGGCCAACTCATTTAGAGCAGTCAAGTTCTGACTTAGCCTGGATAAAATCACCTCCACGCACACACTCACCCACACAGTCGCAGCACTCCTCCCACAGTGTGCCGAGACAGAGCATACACTCCTTGCAGCACGAGCAGTTGCCTTCGGACGGCCGACACTGACACAACTCCTGTACGTCCAAACAACACCATAGAGTACAATAAACAAACACATTCCCCGAGGCTGCTGGAAGAGCTGGCTGCACCCTACCACATTCTTTTTTTCACACACCGACGAGCTCCAGCTGAATTTTAACTCAGTGTCCTATGTAAGTTATGTAATGGGATTGTTTTTTAATCAAATACATTTACATTTATTAACATGTATTCATTACGCTGATGCTTTTATCCAAAGAGTTATATTGACCTGATATTAAAGCTACAAAAGGAGACCGTGTACAAGTCATAACTTACTTACATTTAATCAGCTGCTTTGTTCAATACAATTTTACAACAATTGCAGTGCCTCAAGGAGGTCTAATCAAGCTTCACTGCTTGCTTGGAGTGATCAGCTGGTTTGCTAGTCATAAAACTAATTCTGATTCCTTGAACAGTAGTGAAAATGCCACATCGCCCACACCAGATAGGCTGTGTAAAAAACCAAAAATAAAACACAATGCTGGGCACAAATCCTGGAAACTCACTGTATTCAGACATGAGTGGCACTGCAGTTAGTCTGGAGGGTGTTTGCTCACGGCAGGGGGAAAGCCTTTTCTCTTTTCACCCCGGCCATGTGTCACCCACATGCTTATTACAACATGACACAGCCCATCTACCACATATCAAAACAGACTGTACGCATTTAGAAGCCATTAGAGGGAATCAGAGCGCTGTGGCTTGAGCCCGGGCGCTCAGGGCGACGTCAAGCTGCTTCCACTGCTTGGGAGTAGCACATGGAGAGGAGGAGGGGCAGGGACAGAAGGAGGGAGGTAGGGGGGGGTGTAGAGGTCAAATTCCAGATGTGCACAGGGATGGAGAAAACGAACCTCCATCGAAAAAGCTAAGTAGAGAGGTTACTTTGTCTGTTTATCTTTTCCCCCAGACATATCAGACCTTAATGGACTCTGAGGTCCTGGTGCATGGGATTTTTGGAGGGGAGGGGGTTGTTAGGATTGGCTAAGTTGTCAACAGTGCCCTGTCAGCTACTAGGAGAAAGTTAAAGTTTATCCCCCATACTATAATGCAGTACGACATGTCTCAAAACAGTGCTCAACTGAACACCCACACCCTAACCTACTGTCCTAGTAATCTAGCTCAAAAGGCTACAATATTGTAGCCTAAATAAAGAAAATATAATTATTCTAAAATACATAATTGAAATGATGCCCATGCCAAGGCCTAAAGTAGGCCTAAATAGATCCCGCTCTTACCTGAATCAGACACTTGCTGACATCGCTCGCACACAGCGCTTTATTACAGGCGGTGACAAGTGAGAGTCCCGAGAGAAGAAAGAGCAGCCCAGCGAGGAGAGATATTTGGGTTTGGGCAGACTTCATTCCGGCACGAACGAATCAAACCCAACCTAAGGTAACCAGACAAAATCGGTTAGCTAAAAGTTAACAAAGGTAGTAACTAAAAAAAAATCAAGAGCATGTCAAGAGAGACAGAACTCTGGTGCTGTTGTGTGGGGGAGTGTAGCTTTACAAGATCACTATCAAGGTACAATCAACAGACGGCCAGACACGCAAAAGTTACAGGGTACAGCTAATTTAATTCTTTGTCTCTCGTTATTGTTATGCAAACGTCAATCACTTCAAAGGTACCAACAATTTCCACAGCGACACGCTATATCGGCGTCAGGCAGGAATCGCCCTCCAAAAAGGGAACTCATTTTAAAATCAAAACTACCGTTAGGCTAGTCATACTTCACGTCGTAGGCTACAACAAAAATGTAACAACCTGCCATATCGCCCCATTTCTTAATATTCAAAACAAGTGAAACTTTGACTACCATTTTCTTTAAGCCGCGTTGAAAAGACAGCCTAATTTTAATAATGCGTTCCTCATGTTCGTGCATCAGTTTGTCATTTGACTCCCCAATGGATCACTGAAAGTTTCTCCCTTAAGATATATTGTTATAAAGTATCATTCTCAAAGCCGACAATGTATCCAAATGACAAACAATGTATCCAAAAAAACTAAGTAAATTGGGTCACTTATTTTCTGCTCATGTTTCGAAAGACGTAACGAGGGGCGAATACCAGCACCTTTTTGTAAGGCATAACAGGACAGGAAGAAACAGGCATCAGGCTTTCTGGCTCCATTTCAAAGCATGCGCGAAAGAAAATTGTAGACATCAATGCTTAAGACGGGGAACTTACCTTTTAAAATAAAACGTTTACTCCTCGCTTCCCAAGGTGATTGTCGACTATACTTTTATTTTTCATCAACTTTTCAGAATTAAGGCATGTTCTGTCTCGATGGCGTGACTCTTCCCTCTACACAAAGCGAGAGAAGCAGTCTGCGCCTTAAAGACACAGGACCATAAAAGTACAGGTGAGAACACGAGCAGCCCACATCGTGCCTAAGCATCGTGCCTGCTTCTCAATGCGAGCGGTGTAGGAAAGAGTCACAAACTGGATAGCTGTTTTGCTGTGGAATGTTGTCCCTTTTGATTCAGTTTCACAACCCCCCTTACAGATGCTCTAGCCAACATTTAGTTTTAACTTAGCTACAAAAAGCTGCAGCTTCAATGACAAGAAATTAAATTCAACCAGTCTTATGTGTCATATTAATCGCAAGTTGGCTATTGTGATTACATAAATTATTTTAGCATTACACATGCAACAGATTTGTGGCCTTATCCGTTTTATTTGCAATTGGATAGGCCTGCCATATTTTACTGGTGGTAGTGAGATGGTTTTCCATGCGATAACCAGCGCGTGTTCTTAAATGTGTTCTGTGGTGTACATAGACTGTTCAATATATACAGTCTATGGTGTGGTATATTAGGGACATCCTGAACTGCAATATGACAGACTGAAACGTCTAGCCTATAATAAAAAAAAACGCAAGAAGCACGGGATGCGTGAAGACAGCAAAATGCACAGCTCGTCGGCTCCCGTAGTCATCACCTTCGTCGACGTTGGCGACAGTCAGGAGTCTAAACAGCAGTTTGCTAATGCTAACAGTGCCCAGAAAACAGAGTTGTTTTAAACGGTTTCATTGCCTTTATATACATGGTGAAAGGGCTAATACTATAACGTTACAATGGCTGCGAAGATAAACGAAGCCCATGAGCACATTGCCAAAGCAGAGAAATAGTAAGTGATTCATTTTGCATTGTGAGCCAACCTGAGCTGTGCTAGCCATCAATAGCTAGCTTGTTGTGACTGTATAATGTTAACGTTAGCTGTGTGTAAATGGCAACCAGCTACCTTTAAACTAGTGTTTCCGCTGTAAATAAATGTGTTATGCATTTACCACTGAGAAATGGAGTACGATTTAAGTGCAGTGGTAGCCTGTTTACTTAGGCGATGCTCGTAGTGTAACGTTAACAGCAAGGTATAAGTGAAGTCAAGCTTAAAAACAGCATAGCCTAATTGACAGATTGCGACGTCGATTTGTCCTGTTTATTGGTAGTTTGCGTATACATAAAAACATATTTTAACAAGGCCTATAGGAACCTGACACTCCTGCTTTGGTTGATCATACCTTTCATGACGGTGCATTCATAATAGGCTGCCTGCCTAACCACATTCAAGAGACAAGATTATGATACTAATATATCATACCTCTCGTCTTAAATTGACTGTTAGCTGTTGTCCTCTTTCTGCCCCATTCATCACAAAAACTACTTAATCTACTACAGTCTGAAGACAAGTTTCATGAAGTGGAAGCCAGACTACGATAGTGCTGCGTCAGAGTACGGCAAAGCAGGTTTGTGCTACTTCTCCATGACAAAGATGCGGAAATTTAAGTCTAGTTTAATTGTTTAATAGCATCCTTCTGTAGAAACATGCTTTAAGTACTCATGAACAGCCGGTGTTTTGCTTATGCGTCTGTGTATTTGTTTTTGCAGCTGTTGCTTTCAAAAATGCAAAGCAACTGGAGGAAGCCAAAGAGGCATATCTGCAGGAGGCAGAGGCCCACGCCAACAACAGAACGTATCCTTACAGCCTCACCCTCTGTGAAGTTCTTATGTGAAGGTTAAAATAACAGCTCATTTTTGTTATAATAATACAGTGATCAAATATTTAGAGCTGAGGAAAAAAAGTTGCAACATTGATATATACATTTCTCCTTGATTCAGTATACAGTCTGTTTCATGCTGCAAAGTAAGTAACTTGTATGAATTTAAAATATCTTAATGTTATGTATTTTATTATGACTAATTATTGCAACCAGTACATTTGATTTCTGTTTTTTATAGAGCACTTGAACAAGCAGGGATGATGCTGAAGGTATGTTCCAGAAACAGAGCAAAATTGTGATTTCATTTAGCCTTCTTAATACAACATAAAGAAACTGTTACATCTGAAGCAGTTGCAAACCGGAGTAAGAGGATTGTTTTTACAGTTGGCTGACCACTGTTCTGTTTTGTTCTTTAGGACATGCAGAGGATACCGGAAGCTATTCAGTATATTGAAAGAGCGAGTATGATGTATGTGGAGAATGGCACTCCAGACACTGCAGCTATAGCACTGGACAGGGCTGGAAAGTGAGTGGACATGCAAGTGCTTAGATCAGCGACTTCAACCTTTTTGGGGATAAGGGGCACCACACATCAAGCCAAAATGGCAAGGCACACTGACTTATGGTTACTGATGATGAATTATGTCACACACATTATCATAGGCTGTAACGGGGGCGCCCAGCGAGGAAGGCGGTGGTAGCGTAGTGGTTAACTAGAATGTAGTGGGTTCAACTCTTGGCTTCCACCGTTGTGCCCTTGAGCAAGGCACTTAACCCCAAGATGCTCTGGGGACAGTGTAATCCCTTGTAATAGAATTGACATATGCAGGTCACCTTGGATGAAAAATGTCTGCTTAATGTAATGTAAATGAAATATGCTCATATGATGTTGACTGAGCTGTGTAAGAGAGATATTGGACTACTTTATAACAACCACTTGAGCCTGTGTAAAAATGCATTGGGTTCCTCAAAATGCCACTGGCTTAGATAAAGAAAGAAGTCCTACACATCCCAAACATGAGGATGAGTGCTGTTCTGCATCTTCTAACACTGTAGCATGTAATGGACTGCACATCATATAACTCCCATTCAATATTTATTTGTGTAATGTTTCAATCTTGAAGCGTCACATTGTCAATTAAGTCATTGAATGGGAACTATATTGTTCTACCTTAACGATTGTGATGTTGGATTGAATCATTCTTTTTTCACATAATTCCAAATCTACGTTTCAATTGTTTTTTTTTTTTTTAGATTAATAGAACCAGTGGATCTTGCTAAAGCAGTGGACCTCTACCAGAAAGCTGGATCAGTATATGAGGTAATCAATGTTAACTTGTAACTTGTCTATCTATCTATAAGTTACAGGAACGTCTGTCTGTCTGTGTGTGTGTGTGTGTGTGTGTCTGTTATTCGCATATCTCTTGAACCGTTAGTCCGATGGATTTCCAACTTGACAGAAGACTTGCTATGTGCATGAGTACAGTGCCAAATGTGATGTTGTTTGGATAAGTAATGCAAAATATATTGTTAAATATATCAGTAAGAGAAGCACACATTGGCTTTCTCCACTCTACTGTAGCCACTCCCCCTCTCACACAGCACAGCGCAGGGCCAGAGACAGAGAGGGTAAGCTGAGTTTTGGTAGTACTGAATCACGTGGGATATTTAGATGATTAGCATGTCTGACCTCAACAATAAAGACTGTATGCAGTTTGCTTGTTTAAAATGGTTTCTGTGGATTTTGCAACAACACGGGCATGCAGTGGCTATTCAAAATGACATAAACATGAGATGCAAAAAACTGACACTTCAAATAGCCCAAGTGATGAAATGAATTCCGACTGCAAGGTCCCAAATTGAAACGAGTGATAGGCTAATGGAATTTAAGGACATTTCAGAATGGCACACAGCTAGACAACCAGTGGCAGACAGAGCGGCATGTCACTTATGCTACCTAGACTGTTTTTGAGTCACATCGTTGCAAATCTCATACAATGATGCATCTTTCTACAAAATGGTTTGTCTTCTATATCTTTAAGTTATTCAGTCGGCTAAACATATAGCCTTATATCAAAGTTTTAGGCTTATTTGATTTGATCATCTACAGACAATGATTGGCAGACAGAGTGTGATGTCACATATAGGCTACCAAAGGTTGTTGAGTCACATCGTTGCAAATTTCATATGATGAACAATAAACATAGCCTTAACTCAAAATAGCTGTTAGACATGTCATTTTTATCTGTAAAAATGTCACATGCAGCCATGCCTAAATTCATTAAATAAAGGTTTCTAACATAATATTCAGTATTCATTATTGAATGCTTAGCTGGAATGATGTTTTTCCCCATCATCCTATTTTAAAGCACAAAATGTATTAATTAAATATGATGTATTGCATATGTATGTATTGCGTTGTTGTTGTTGAATGTGTTTGAAAAAGGTCAAAGCTGTTGACTGGACTTTTAACCTTGTGGTTGGTTTTGTAGAATGAGGACCGGCTTCGCCAGGCATCTGAAATGCTAGGAAAGTGTTCCAGACTTCTTGTTAGGCAACGCAAGTAAGTAAAGGTCCTGAAAACCTTGCACCCTGTAATTACACAGGGTTTATTTTTCTTTGTTTATTTTTGAACAGTGTGCAGTATAAGCTTACTCATGCTTGGTCTCACCTCTTCTGCCAGATTTGACGAGGCTGCTGTGTCCCTTCAGAAGGAGAAGAACATGTACAAAGAAATAGAGAATTATCCAACATGTTTTAAGGTATGGTACAAGCAGTTTTCTTGCATGTATCATAGGGAGGCAGTAATGATCTGGAATATGACAGTTCACACCTATGACATGAAGGGATGTTGACTGAATGTTCACTGTCACTTCCATTTATTCTGTTCCTGATGCCTCATGGATCATTTACATTTTGTGTATTTGTGGTCTATCAAATCACGGTGGTATCTTGTAATTTACTTTCTTCCCTATTGAAATTATTTTTGCCTCAGAAAACCATCGCCCAAGTGCTCGTCCAACTTCACCGAGCGGATTTCGTGGCCGCTGATAAATGCGTTAGAGAAAGTTACAGGTACACCTGTCTTCACATCTTGCTTTTTGTCTGACCTGCCGGCGGTCAGCTCTAATAGCATCTCTTTTTTTCCTGGTTAGAAGAAGATAAATGTTCATGTGGAACTGGGCTTGGCTGTTGGCCGCTGTGTGAAAGCCCCTCCCTATAGCACTAGGAATCTAACATCTCTCCAGTGTATATTTGAAATCAGATGTGTAGAACCATGTGATTCACATGACGTCCATCATTCCCTCAGTATCCCAGGGTTCAGTGGGAGTGAGGATTGTATCGCTATGGAGGAGCTACTACAAGGCTATGACGAGCAGGATGAAGACCAGGTGTACAGAGTGTGCAACTCGCCATTACTCAAGTACATGGATAACGATGTGAGTAATGTCCTCCTCTTCTCCTTATGGACCTGATTCTCCGCACTAGTCTCAAAAGCATGTAGTGATAAAAAGCTTTTCTCATATGTCTGATTTCTTCCCCCTTTTTACCTGAAAAATGTCAGTGTGTAGGGAGTTACAGGTACTACAGGTAAGGCTATGCACTGGTAAATTCCTCTAGGTACCGGTCCATTTAGAATACTGTATTTAGTGATCATTGTTTTGACAGTGCTTTAGTTGTAGAGCTCTACAGCTAGCCCTATACATACATACATACATACATACATACATACATACATACATACATACATACATACATACATATATATATATATTGTGGCATGCTGTTAAGGAAATTAAATATTTCTCAATATATATTCAGATTTTCATTCAAAATTCTCAAGTCTAAGTGTCTGGGTGTGTGTGTGTATGTGTATATATATATATATATATATATATATATATATATATATATATATATATATATATATATATATATATATATATATATATATATATATATATATATATATATATATATATACTATAAATCCCTATAGTCGTAACTGCCTGATAGAATATGCTCACACAAAGATGACATATCTGGTTGGTGAAATAGTTAACCCTTAATCTCATTTGAAGTCCAATTTCTATTACCTATTGTATAACCTACATGATTGGTGCCCTTTTACAAGAAAAGTTGACAATTTTCAGTTTGGACTGTGACGGCCCTGTTGTGTCCTCTTGTGTTGTACAGTACGCTAAGCTGGCCCTCAGCCTGAGAGTGCCGGGCGGCGGCAACAAGAAGAAGCCGCTGGCCGCAGCCAGTGATGCAGGAGCAAGTGCGGCCCAGCCGGACGAAGAGGAGGACGAGTATGCTGGGGGCCTGTGTTAGACACACACACACACACACACACACACACACACACACACACACACACACACACACACACACACACACACACACACACACACACCGATGACTGCACCAGCTGCACTGAGTTGGTGTTCCCAGCAGAGGGAGCTCCTCTGTTGCAGTTGTGATGATGAGTCTCCTCCAGTAGAGGGCAGTCTTCCACAGCGGTTTATCCGTTGGAGGCTTGAACTGCCCTGCTGCGGTGCCATTCTGTAAGCATGAGTGTATATGTGTAAAACTATGAAAAATATGTGTAATATATATTCTCTCGATATATAAAGACTAAAAGCATCGATTTACTACCCTCATGCTTGAAAAACATCTTTGTATAAGTTCTTATTTTAACACTTTTTCTGATTGATGAAGTGAACCCGCAATCATTTTGATGATTTTTGTTTATGATGTGTGTGATTATTGAGGGACAGGTATTTCTTTGCATGATTTCTGACTTCCAGCCTTGTGCTTTCTGGCACACGAGTGTGTGCCAGAAGCTGAACACTCTAAACTTGAAGATTTGAGACATTCAGGTGAGCCTTCCTTTGTGTGTGGACACTCTAGGGGACCTATGTAGTCTGGAGATGTTGATTACTATTAGAACATGGTCATGAGTTTGACTGAATTCCTTCTTTAGTGAAAAGAGCAAAGTTAATATTAATCAGATGTTTGCATAGTTGGCTTTTTGTTGATTCCAATATTTTTGCACAGATGTGGTGCATGTGTGGAATTGTCATAGTCATGTAAGCATAGTTGGACAGATGAACAGTGTTCCAAAAAGTCATGCAACCAATCTATTTCCTGTCTTGGCAAACTTCCTTAGAGATGTGTAGCACTAAGTCCATATGCTGATGATCCCAAACTTATTTACCTACCGGACGGTTTTTCCTGAGCACTTCCTAATTACCCAGCATGCCTTTGTAATTTCAGAAGCAAAAACAGGAGAATGTATACATCAGCCTATACTCTGTCCATGGTATATTGGGATAGCACTTAATGTCCCTATGCCAAAAACCTCACAACATCCCTTAATCATCCAACTGCTCACCCAAGACATGTTTTTTAATGATATTGTGAAAGACTGATGAGCAGCACACTATAGACTGTATGCCTTACGATTTACAGTGTCTTACAATTTGTAGACACCCCTAGAAATGTTTGATTCCTGTCTTTGGAGTCAGCTGTTATGCTGGAAAGAAATGCTCTACAAGTGGTTTTATATTTTCCAAAACCAAGAATGGCCTCCAATTGAGTGGCGACCTACAAATCTGCAAACCTGCATGAATGCCTGTACTGAATGCTTGTATCTCTAAACTGTGTCAGTATGCTGTGGTTGTCCTTATGATATTGCCTTATTGTGTTTTAACTGTAAAGTGATTGATAAGAATGCTAAGTTGTATACATCTCTCAATTGCAAGGGAACTTCTGTGTGTTGCATGTCAAAGGTTTTGATGTCAACCTTTTATTATGGACATTCTTTGCAAACTTAAACAATATATTATTTTAATGGGAATCATAATGGAAAAATTACAAATAAATTCAAATGTTTGCAGTGTTTAGTGTGAAGTTGTATGTGTCAAATTAAAGATAAAATCTGTGACTGGTGAAATATTGATAAAGTGGCTCTTTGGAATTACTTGGTTCTACGCATTAATTACATTCATAACATTTAATCTGATCTTCATTTAAGTCACACGTATATAAAACAATGTGATTAAGCTAACCATGTAAAGAAAAGTAATTTAAATAAAATGTAATTCTTGAATTTCCCTTTGGGGATCAATAAAGTATCTATCTATCTATCTAAACCTGGATCTACAAATCGCTTGAATCGCGATTAATTTAATCCTTGTTGGTGCAACCCACCCATCTTGTTTTATATTGAACTCACCCATAAATCATTATCAGTGCTGATGGGAAAAGTATGTTAATCTTAGCGCTCCTCCTAACTGTGAAACGAAACTACAATGTTCAGGAGGAATTTGAGCCCTTTCTTCCTTCAGTTCATCCACATTCATAATATATCTGGTCTAAATGCCTCTCTTGAAGTCATTCCACAGCATCTCTACTGCTTAAGGTCAGGAGAGGCCACTTCAAAAGATAGTTTTTTTTAAGCCACTGTATAGATTATGTTCATGTTTATGGTTATTATTCTTAGCTGTAGCTGGCAGGGAGCCACCCTGCTGTTATTCTGTTGGACATATTGATTGAATCTTGGGTCCCTGAGACCGCAAAGTTGCCCTAAATCATGACAGCTTCCCCAACTATACTTCAGCAATTAGGATAGTGTTGTCATGATGTCCTTTTATGTCATATAGTATTAGGGCCCCTGCTTTTCTCAATTTACACCACTTCCTTAGATGAGACCATTCGCTCCCATGGATTAGACTATCACTGTTATGCAGATGACACTCAATTTTACCTGTCTTTCCCACCTGATGACTGCCTTTTTCTGCATGCCTTGAGGATATTTCAGCCTGGATGAAAGATGGGCACCTTCAGATTAATCTCTCAAAAACTGAGTTTTTGGTGTTTCCAGCTAAAACTGCTATTCCCCAACAGATTAACATCCAGCTTGACTCAACTTCACTGACCCCAACTATATCAGCACGTAACTTGGGCGTTGTAATTGATGACCGACTTAACTTCTCTGAGCATGTAGCTTCAATTGCAAAATCATGTTGGTTTATCTATGACAATATTAGGAAGATCAGACCTTATCTGACACGATTCTACACAACTTCTTGTTCAGACCATGGTCATCTCCAAGCCTGGTCTTCAATCAGCCAAAGAGGACACATGTAACTCCTCTCCTAGTTACTCTCCATTGGCTCCCTATGGTAGCCAGAATTAAATTGAAATCTCTCACTTTGGCCTATAGGACACTGACTGGATCTGCTCCTTGTTATTTTAATTCAATGATCAAGATGTACATCCCTAACCGCCCTTCTGATGAGCGTCTGTTGTGTCGACCAATCATAAACGCTAGGTCAAATTCAAGACTTTTTTTCCTCTGTGGTTCCATGTTGGTGGAATGAGTTGCCCAGTGTTCTCTGTTCCTGTGATCGTTTTGGGTCTCTTGGTTCTCTGAGGGGTCTAAAGGCTGTTCAACATGCACTTAGTTCATTAAGCTCTTCTTATGCGTTTTGGTTTGTATAATATTGTTTTATTTCCATTAGGCTATTGATTAATTTGACATTGTTTATTATTGTTATTGTTTCATATTATTGATTGAATGGACATTATTGTTTATTATTGCTTTTCCCCCTCATTTTAATAGTTTATTTAATTAGGTTATTGATTGAATTGATATTGTTGTTTATTATTGCTATTCTCCTTATTATAGTCTGACCAACATTATAATTTATTCCCTGTTATATTTCTATGTAAGTATTATATTGTTTTGTATTTCTATGTCGCTTTCAACAAAAGTGTATCCATAACTATATAGTGCTGCATTTTTTATAAAGAAATCAATCTGTAATTTCATCAGTCCGTACATTATTTTACAAGTATTGTAGTGAGTCAAGGTGTTCTCTGGTTTTGGGCACAGCCATGTTTTTGGAGATAGATAGATAGATAGATAGATACTTTATTAATCCCCAGGGGAAATTCAAGGAAATTCAAGAAAAAAAGGAGAACAGTGCTTCTTCAGTGGCTCTAGTTTTTTCTGTATATAATCATATATGATATATTTCCTTCATGTGTTAAGCTGTAGGGGTTTTGTTTACCTTAGTGAAGGTTCTGTGTTGTGCCTTTGAACTGACTGAAACTGACTGACTTTGAAGCCATTAACCTTGGGGTTTCCAACCAACATTGTAATTAACAATGGACCAGATAAATGCAATTAATTAATAGTTTATTATTGTATTTCAGATGAAGATCAGACCATATTTAAACCAAATGAATACAATCATTCAGGCCATTCCAAAGGGTTTACTTACTGTTTTTGCAACTGTCCTTGAGCTCAGAATTGTGTGGAGAAAAACTGTTTTGGATAACCATGTGCAACCAAAAAGAACACAAATGTAGCAATCCAAAATGTGCTTTATTCTCAGGCCATTAAACCACAATTACACCACATTTCCCTCTTTTATACAAAGAGGACAAGTCACTTCACAACAGTTAGGAACACACATTCCTATATCACAAGCCACATCCTACTGAGATGAGATTCATTTCCTGAGAACAATGACAGCTCCCATCTTTATTCCTATCTGACATCAAAACCAAATAAAGCAAACACGACTTGGTCTCTCTGGTGCATCTCACTGAGTCTCTAGCTTCCCTTTGTTTCTGTTATTTCTCCAAAGTACCCAAGCGCACCTCCAAGTTCAGAAAATCAAAACAAAATGACAACAACAACAACAAAATATCTTCAAAAGTGGCAAGTGTCTTTCAGTCACTGCCCCCTTCCTCTGCTTCAAGTTTACAGCCAGCTACCAGGACGGTGTATTTAACTTATAATATTGCACAACTGAAGGTTCATATATTTACCCCATACACAAGAGGCTAAATCCAGGCAGTGGGGACACCATTTCCCTTTTTGTTTAACCCCACTGCCTGGCCGGTGATCACACCACGCTGATAAGACTGACTGGCTACAGTTCTTCAGAGTCAGGTTGTGCACACGAAATCATCATACACATTAACATGACACATACTGTACTTCACGTTTCAGGTCACATTTAATGGAAGGCGGAGAGGGGTCCTCCCTGAGGAGGCGGAGGAGGGGTGACCTCTCCAGCATCAGTGTCCAGTGGAGGGCTTGTCCAGTGCAGGGCTCCACCTGCCACTCGTTGTGCTTCTTCTGCACCCCTCTCTTACTCTTATTTTGTATGTCACATCCTCCTCCTCAAGACCCTCTCTGAACATCAGTCACAGCAGGCCGATTTGTTTTTCTTTGGGGATTTGGGGGGGGCTTGGAAGCCCTCATTTGGTCTTCTCTCTGGTCCATTTGATCATAGTCTCTGGCGAGCGGTAGAGGAAGATGAGCTTGGCGTACAGGTCCTCCTCCAGCTCCAGCTCGCCGGTCTCCCGCACCAGGAAGATGTCCGTGCACAGCTTGAGGATGCGGTCCACGCACGGCAGCTCCTCGAACATGATGGAGTGCGAGATGCCACTGAAGAACTCGCGCACAAACTTCCCGATGACGAGCACCACAGAGGCATAAAGTCCCATGATGCTGCGAGGAGGAAGAGATGGTCATAGGTCAAAGGTCAGCGTTGGATTAGGGGGATTCGACTTCATGTAGCCGCCTGCAGCCGTGTTAAGCTGACTGCATTTCCTAGGGTTATTTTTGAGATTCTGATACGTTTTTAACCATGACGTATGCACAATTCCGCTTTGAAAACATACCAGAATCTCAGAAATAATCACAGTATGCAGTCAGCTTAAGACGACTGCAGGCGGCTACAAGAAATCGAATCCCCCTATTCACACTCAGCACAGGCACAGACACTGAAGCAGTTTCAATGGACCTAGTTACACACTAGTACTGACTAATACTTACAATACAAAAAAGGAGTTCTGTTACTACTGTGCCTCAGGGTAGGGTTAAGAACGTCATATAATACATTTGATAATGGTAATAACAAGGCAAAATACTCATTCCTCTCCATGTCATCTTGGGTGAACTCAGTATACAGTATGGCTTTGTTCTCTGATGTTAACATAGACGGTATGCAACATTGGTCTGTCAAAACATGCTGAGAAGCTATTTAACAAGCCCCTTTACAACCATATAATTAGGCCGGGGAATAAAATACCCCATTTCAGCAGATATCTAGCAGATATCTTTGCGCCACAGTCTGTCTTTGGTCAGACTCGGCCGTTTTGTAATCTTTGTAAACTTAGGAGCACAACTGTAAATGTATGAATACCAATCTGCAAGAAGCTCTTTTTGCAAGGAAGTGGAACTGCTAACAGGTGTGCTCCAGGGCCAGCTGTGGTGCTCTGGGCCTATGCGGAGGCCTGGGTGTGGGACATATGCTCACCCGTATCCGGCTAGGAAGCTGAGGCTCGGAGGGCTGACTTTATCGCTGAACACGTAGAGATGCAGGCCGGCCGCCACCTTCCTCCCCGCGGCGCTGCTCATCTGCATCTGGCCTGCCGACGGCTGGTCCACGATCCACCACTCCTGGATCTCGTTCTCGTTGTTGTGAGTCCTCTCCAGCGCCAGCAGGATGTCCTTAAACCCGTCCTCTGGACACAGACACACAGGGAGGAAGGATACATGAGTCAAACGGCTGTTTGGAACATAAATCATTATTTGATAATTTGCATTGGTGTCTTATACTCTCACACATTACTCTTCCTACTGTATGTGCAGTACAGTGGACAGCACTAGGAAGGTATATGTACATATAAAGAGTTTGCTTCTAAAACACTATATCTCCATTTTTGAAAACATTAGTCATATTATTTAATCGTGTATTTTAGGTAATATCAGTACAATTGCAGTTGTGTTGTTTTGACTGAGTAAAGATAAATCACATAACAATAACCCAATTACAGTTCCACTGAAATTACTTAGAAAACAAAAATTATAGAAATGATTTATGAAAATTAATTAAAATGGAGGATATACATTTTGGAACCAAACTCTTCATATATCCTCCAAGAATACTGTGTACAGAATACATTAGTAAATTTTACTAAGGCAACAAGTGACACAAATGAAGCAGCTTTTGTCAACTAGTTTGGCATTTGTCAGTTCTCAGAGTTTTAGTGTTGTTGTTGAACTGAAGAAGCATCTGTTCTTTACCTCCATAAAGTTGATCAATGGGCTTGGCATTGGAGTCACTCGGGGCACGAAGGAAGCAAGGGAAGACTTGTTTTATAACCCTGTTTAGAGAAGGAATGATGTCTTGGAAATGGTTCCACCATGCATATTCACAATGTCTTCTTTAGTGTCGTTGAGGTTATGCATTCCATCACATTTCATTTTTTTATTTTTTTTACCATGACAACATTACGTTTCGAAACAGGACGCCTGTGGTCTCATCTGCGTGTGGTTGTTTGTGCTTGGCCTACCAAGTTTCTCTAGGGGTTGAAACCATTTGCGCTCAGGTTTGGCTCATCTCAGGCATGTTCACTTACACAGGCTTATTCCTTGTCCCGTTTAATAAAGCGATCAGCTCTTGTTTCGTTGGCATGTCCAGGGAGGTGACATGTTTATCCATCGCAACCTCAGCTTTGGCCCCAAGGCTAAAATTCCTGGGAAAGGAAACAAGAAAAACATTTTGGAAAAAATTTCAAAGCACTGACATGATATATTTATGCGTCACAATTGATGAAACAAATTTGATGACCTATTAATGCTTCTTCTTTAGTGGACCATATTACAGACACTTTGTAGTCAATATATAGTAATGTTCTGGTTCAGAAACATCACAGTTTTTCTCAGTCGCTTTGGTGCTTTTCTCACATCACTATTAACATTTGCACAGCAGTTAGTGCATTTCTCAAAACAATTAGTGCAAAAGTTACTTGCTCAAAATGGAGAGTCCATTCCTCAAAAGCAAGTCTTCATGTCAATGAAACTGGCAGTGTCATCAAAATGAGAAGTCTTGACACCATTGTTTATGAACAAGATAGTCAAATGGCTTTGCCATGTTTTCATTATGACAGCTTATTCTCTTAGTGTTTTCCAGTGCAAAAAAAATGGTCAGAACTCGGCGACACTACCTGAACATGCTCAAGACAGCACTATACACTACTTGTACAGCCATTTGAAAACCACAGTATGTTACACATTGCTATAGTTAGGGGAGTAAGTGAGTACAAGACACTGAATATGTACGTTTCACATTTTTACTGTATATGCTCTTTGCAATTCTAAAGCATTGTGACAGAATTTGATAACTAGTTCAACAATTTTGTATGTAATGACTCAAGACTATAAGTATTGTTCATTTTGACTGACATGACATAAGCAAATGATAATGTTATAAAACAGCAGACAATTGTACGAAAGCAACTGATACATGTCCAAAAGCATTTGCAATTTGTTCAGAGGAAGGAGAAATTGCTACTATGATGTGCACAAATGACTAAATGTTGTGGAGGTTGAACTATTAGTTATGAGAATTCTCATTCTGATCTGAGAAAAGCATCAAAGCGACTAAGAAAAACTGTAATATGGTCTGGGTGTGGTGTCTCTTATTCATGTAGAAACCTCCAGAGTGGGTAGAAAATTTGTAAAATTCAAGACAAGTCTGAACGATTCTAGAGATTCTAGATATTAACCCTTATATAATGTAGATACTGTAAGTATCTAAGTCTGGTTATTGGCGTAAAGCTCTGGGTCTAGTCATTGTGGTGAAGCTTTTGTCTCATGTTGGCGGTACCTCTGGATGGACCACGTCATGGTGACTGGAAAAGGGGCATCTTTGCTCAGGACGTCCATCAGGTTCTTCCTGCTGGGGGGGCTGATGGTCCAGAGGGAGTTGGAGCTCCCCTCGAGCTCGGCCACCGTGATGTCCTCCTTAGTGTAGGCTTCCAAGAACTGCATAGCACTCTGTGGACCAGGAGTGGACACTCGCATAAGGTGTAATAACATTTTCTAATCTCAATTTAGCTCTAATATGACCTACTTAATTAGACAATAATGTAATAAGTGGTCCACACATGGTGGAGGCTACACAGACACATACGTAAGCTAATATGACGTATAAGAGCCTCAGAGCACAGCACTGTACACTAACGGAGGAGTATACATTGGGAAATGTCACAGCTGGGCTTTAACTATTTTAGACTTTATTTGTCAGTATAAATGTCAAACACAATCCTATTACACAAATGCAGTGTTAAAAAGCTTGCCTGTCTGTTGTCATATCACACTTGACCCTGACATGTGCTTACCGGAACGTAGGTGTAGGAGTTCACAAACTTTTCAAAGTCGTCGTCGGTGATGTCCTTGAGCTGATTCTGCTGAGCGCTCATGGTGAATATGGGCTGGACGAAATAGGATCACATAACGCTAAGAGTCAGTGGTCAGCCCTTGCACTTCATTTCTGGCAAATTTGTGCAGAAATGCTAAGAGGTGTTATTCTGGCAAACAGCGAGGTTGCAGACGGGTCAGACACACTGAGTAACTCTGTCCGAGTGTTATTTTGACTTCTTGACTTGAGTTCTTTGAGTTCTCAGGTATAATATTCAACCAAAACATTCACTACTCCCTTTCTCCATTTCAAACATTTCAGCTTGATGAAAGAAACACTACTGAACACATCGACCACACAAACACTCCTAAATGCCCTTAAAGGCTACCTGGAAGCCCCCTAGTGTAATGGTGACGGACACGTCCAGGGGTTTGTTGACCACACCGGCCACAGATTTGACCAGCGACATGAAGAGCAGCGGGAACCAGACGATGCAGATGAGCAGCATGACGATCATCCCTCCCATGCCGTACTTGACCACCTTCTTCTTCTTCTGACCTCTGGGCTGAGGGTACCTCTGCCGAGACACACACGCCAGAGCCAGTGGTCAATAGAGGACAACAGAGTGTGGGAGATGACCTCAAACAGGACTTTACACAACACAGCTCAGTTCTTAAAACATGTTCTATTTAATAAATCACACATAAATCAAGTAATGACCTCATATCAGGTTTAGATAACACTAAAAGACTCAAACCATACTCAAAAATATTTTATCAAATGACAAATTAGAAGATCTTCAGGGGAGCAACAAATAAATAGTAATAAGTAAAATCTGACAGTAAAGAGGTTAAAGGAGAATTCCGGTGTGATATTGACCTAAAGTGTATCGAAACATGATACCGAGTGTGAACGTATGTCTCATAGCCCATCTCGGCTTGTCCCCTGCACTGCACTGCATGGCTAGCCCGATGCTTCGGCATCGGGCTAGCCATGCAAATAAATCACTGTTTTACACCCATTTACGAGGCTCAATGTATCTCCACACTTCATTGGTAGACTTCTGAGGGCCCTGACATTTAAAACGAGACATTGAGAACTTTGAAAAAAGTGTCTCGCTTTTTTAAAATGTCAGGGCCCTAGGAAGTCTACCAATGAAGTGTGGAGATACATTGAGCCTAAAATGGGTGTAAAACAGTGATTTATTTGCTAATAGATGCCGAAGCACCACTACTGAAAAAAAGTTGTTGGTAGCATCGGGCTAACTAGCCAGATTTTGGAGTGCAGGGGACAAGTCGAGATGGGCTATGAGACATACGTTCACACTCGGTATCATGTTTCAATACACTTTAGGTCAATATCACACCGGAATTCTCCTTTAAAGCAGAATGGACTGAAGCAGCTGTCATCTAGCAGGGAGAGAACTGATCAGCTGTCATCTAGCAGGGAGAGAACTGATCAGCTATCATCTAGCAGGGAGAGAACTGATCAGCTATCATCTAGCAGGGAGAGAACTGATCAGCTATCATCTAGCAGGGAGAGAACTGATCAGCTGTCATCTAGCAGGGAGAGAACTGATCCAAGGTGGGCTCTGGTTACCTTCTCAGACTCCCTCCAACACTTGAGCACGAAGATGTGGGCGTAGATGTCCTCCACACATATCCAACTGGACAGGCTGAGGGTGGTGTCTGTCCACACCCAATCCATAACCGCACGCAGCTCTGTCAGGAACGGCACCAACCGGAATCTGCAGGGGCCAAAAATACACTATGAGACTGCAAAGTCCTCCACATCGAATTTAAAACTGCGTGGCATAAATATTTAATAACAACTTTGACAAAAATGTTGTCCGAAGTTAAGAATATGATTATTTACCTTCTACGGATAATTGTATTGATTTAATTAGCATATTATAAATATGAGGTCGCCATGCTAAAAGAATAAACACACTGTGCCAGAAACAGAACTAAAAAGGAACTTTGAGAGTGCAGACCTGCGACACTTCCAAACGTCCTCTCAGAACCACACTGAGAACATAACCTCCTTGGTGGAGGTCCCAAACAACACTCACCCTTGGAAGAGGAAGAGGTTGACGTAGTTGTAGCTCTTGGTGAGGAAGTTTCCCAGCACCCTGGTGGGGTAGCCACAGCGGATCTGATAAGCTGATAGACCGAAGTAGATGCACTTCACAAAGTACCACAGCTGGGCCACCGTGTTTAGACTAAACCGCCTGACAATCGACAGGGACATTTAAGACAGGATGAGAAAATGCACACATACAAAGACATACGGCTCATTCTGTATCAAATCAGACAAAATCCAGGAAAATGGTTGTTGCACCGTCTCAGATTTTGCTATTTAGGTCCCAAAACTAAGACCTGTAAAATATTTTTGTTAAATTCTAATGTTTTCATACGTTTTCACCCTTGATTTTGTATAATTGTTACGCTCTCAGAAATGTCTTATCTTGGAGGCCATGTTTTGCCCATTAGTTTTATATAAGGCCCTAGATATGGCACAAAATGCTAAACTGGACATATTGAGGGTCTTCTAAACATTTATTTTGTATCCACATGACACCAATCCTTATTTTGTGTGCAACTTTATTGTGTGCACTTTATTAATGTTGAGCCAATATTTGAGGTATCTGCAACAAATGCACATGAAGATATTAAGGATAAAGTGTGACAAGGTGTGATTGCATTTTTTGGTAATGTTCATAGAACTAAAATGGTATGAGGGGTAGCCAGTAGGAACATGAAAATCAATGTGGAAATAGCTCAGTTTATAGTCATTTTGTGTATAAATTGCCAGTGATGTACCATGTTTCACTCATACATACTGTAAATACACTAACTAGGTTACATTGTATACCAATGCGCATTCATTTTTGTCCCTGAGAGAAAACAAGGATTTTGACTATATTTCTCTATGGTACAACATTTGCACTTTGTACACTAAATGGCCATACACTGAGCTACTTTCACACAAATCTTCAAGTGCCTACTAGCTACCCCACATACCATTTTCATCCTATGAAAATGACCGAAAAACACAACTTCCCTTTGTTTAATCCTTAAAATCTTCAAGCTCAAATATTAGTACACCATTAATAAAATATAGCATGTACAGGAAAAAATAATGATTGATACCAAATGCATACAAAAACTTTATACTACCCTTGATGTCACTCTTTTTGCACTTTTTTCCAAATCTAGGGCCTTGTAGAAAATCAATGAGAATGCCGAAGAAACTTGTAATGGTTCAGTCATACTGAGAACATGTTTGCCTTCCACCCTACAAAGTTTGGGCTGCCTATGAATAATACTCTTCATGATATTAATGCCCAAACATTACTTCCCAGACAATGTGATTTTCAAGCTGTAAAACTGATGTAATTTCAAGGACTGAAAATAACTGAAGACATTCATTTGGATTTGAACAGAAATATTTTAAAGGCCTTGGTTTTAGGACCCATTCTTGATCTAGACAAAGTTTGAACAAAATCTGAGATGGTGCTGCAATAACCTTATCTGATTTGACACGGAATGACCCATAAGGAAACACAGTGAAGAAGACAATCATTTGAAAACAATGAATACCTTTCTGTGACTCCTGGGAGAATGAAGAACATCCAAAAGTGGATTCCAAACACCAGGATCACTTGGAAGATGACCTTCCCCATGACGGTCTTTCTGAGGTACAGAGCTCGGTCCACTACCATCGTGCCAAACTGGATCAGCACCATGACCAGAAAGGCCTCGGGAACCTGGTCCTCCGACAAGGAGGAAGTGATGTCAGCAGCAGCAGAATGTTTCTGTTTGGGAGGGAAAAACACAATTGAAATGCTAAAGAACTGAAGACTAGACACTGTGGTGGTTAGTCTAATTAAAACGAATTAAAAATCATGAAAAAGAAACATACACCTGCATATAAACTACCTCATATATCTTCTTCTTAAATTAATCACACTTAAATTAAATAACATTTTTGCTGACTAGTGTTCTCTTGGAAAAAAAGTGTTGTCACACGAACCCCAAAGGCCCAAAATCCAAAGACAATAATGATGAAGTCCACAGTGTCGGCCAAGAACATGAGCACGTAGACGTCTGTCACCGCGCTGTACTCCGGGTGGATCAGGTTATAGAAGAACTGGCGAATGGGGATGTAGATCTCAAGAGTGCTACAAGACAGAACACACACTGTTAATTTAGCGTTTTTTTTGTCTTACGCCACAAAGTCTTACATAACCTGACTGACAATTCTCTGGCCTGCTGTCCAGTTCGTAAGAAGATGCCTAAAACATCAATGACTGGAACCGGACATCATTCAAAATAAATAAAAAAACAAGGCTGAAAAATGATGACAAAATAGACTCAAATGGACTTAACTAGATAATGAGCAGATTGGTGATAACAGTGAGGCCGAGGCTAATGAAGATGAGTGTGTAGAGTGAGTGTATGACAGCAATAGCAACAGAAACGACCCTTTTATATTGGGACTTTTGTAAGTGTAATACCATAGTGGTGTGCCCTGAGATTTTCGCCTAAGTATATTATATATTAACGGTAGCTGTAATGGTAATTACAGGGATGCCTAGGACACTGAATGGAGATTGGAATTCTGTGTGAGAGAAATACAGTAATGATGATGATTGATGATGATGATGATGGTGGTGGTTGTGGTGATGACTCACGTTTTGACAGTGAACCTCTTGGCCTTGATCATCTGCTCCCTGAGCTTCTCCATGATGAGCTCCTTGCGACTCTTCTGTTGGATGCTCAGAGAGCTGCCTCCCCTTCGAAGAGTCCCGCGTGTGCCTGAACTGCCTGTAGAGGACGCAATGCATGCTTACATTCAACCACAGTTAAATTTAACAGTAAACTATTAAAAATCTACAGTTCATAACAACAACCGATTTAATTTAATTTAATTTAATTTAATTTAATTCAGACTAAACAAGTAACTTTAATTTATCTATGTGTGGTTCATTTGAAAAAACGTGAACAGCCATACAATTCATACAATCAATTACTGAAATTTCTTTCATAATTTAGGCCACTCATTTATTTTGACCACATTGTATTTACAAGTTATGACACATATCATTGCAATGCATACTTCCTCTGTGTGCAGGTCCCTGTACCTTAGTGATGGTAGGTGGATTTCCTCACCTGTTTTGGAGTGCATGGATCTGTGTGAGACGTGTGAGCCAGCGGCCGAGCTCTGTCGTCGCACCACGCCGCGTGTGTGTAGCCGTGTCAGACCCTGGCCGTGCTGGCGGAGGGGGGAGCGTGGGTGGACAGACTCAGGTGATTTCTCGTGCCATGACCGCGATCGCCCACCACCGTCTGAGTTGCCGCGGTGACGTGCTGGTTTGCCAACATCGGCTCTGTGCTCGTCCTCGTCCCATAAGCCATGGCACTGAGAGAGATCACATGCACACACAAAGATCCACATCACAATTAGGGGGGAAGGAATGCTCTCCTGAAGAGACAAATCCTGATAGAAAGGTGTTTTGCCTGCAAGGCATTTAGTGTTGATGCATTGGGTTTGGAGAACTTACTGTAATGCCTGCCAAATATTCCAATCCTTTACTAACTACATCATTGTGAAATAAAATTCTTTACACCAGAAAAGTAAACCAAAAAAGTCAGATCTCATTTATCTACCCAGCTAATTAAGATCATAGAGTGTCATCCACTGAGTTATTGAAACTGTTAAACTTGTGAAATCAGTGTGCAGTCGGTACCTTGAGGATTGACCTGTGGAAGAAGAGGGCCAGCAGCTGCACCAGGTCGTAGTGGACGTAGCCCTCCTTCTTCTCCACACCGATGATGTTGGGGGGGTGGAAGGGCTTGCTCTTGTCCACCTCAATGTTCTGGTTGAATGGGAAGAAGCCAAACTGGAAGAAGTATTTGATCACAATGGTGACCTGGTAAGAGAGGGGAGAAAGGAGATGAACAAACTTTAACTCATAGAAAAATAAAACTACATGCATTTGAGTAAATTTGATTTGTCTGATCCACTCCCACATACCATTTTATAGACTGCAATTGGAGTGGTGAAACCTCATTGTTGACTATAAGTGACCTTCTGCATATCTGTGTTAAGCATAATGGCTATGTAGCCACAGCAATTGACTATGCTTCTGCATGGATTATAACTGGAGTCTGTCAGCCTTAGTCGATGTGAACATTTTTTTATCTTGTTGTGGGGTGAACGTGTTCTTGATTCATGCACACCAGCAGCAAGAATCTTGGCCAGATGTACCACTACTCAAAACGCCCGCTTGCCTGCTTTGCCCGGCCGCTTCTAACTCCAAATGAATTGAACACAAGCGGGGGTGCTGCTTCTTGTGAGACAAGCTCATGTGTCAGTGTGGGTGGGCCCTGGCCATGGTCTTAGTACCTCCGTGTAGACGATGGCGGTCATCCAGAAGCGTTTGCTGGGCCGCGGCACGGACAACATGGCCCAGAGGAAGATGAGGATGGGCAGCACGAGCGTGGCCACGGACGCGGAGATCATGTGGTTCAGGATGATGACCAGGTAGCAGACCATCTCCGAGTGGGCCACCAGCATGTTGTAGAGGGCGTAGCAGAGCTGCAGCAGTGGGGGCTGACCGCTGTAGAAGCGCTCAGACTCCTCCAGCTCCTCGTCAAAAAACATCCTGGGGGGTTGACGGAGGTGGGGGGGGACACATGCTCAGTGTGGGAAAGATGCTTCCTAGTGCTCTGAGTATACACCTACTTTAATGACACTGACATCCATTACGTGGGGATAAAGTAAATTATTATGAGCTTATGCCTTAGAAGTTCCTACAAGTCATAGCAATGGCAATGACATCAAACAAGTGATGAGAAGCCATTGTAGCATATGTCAGAAGTGTTATGAGAGAAATGATTTGCAGGATTTGGATTGTTTATGTATGCAAGAGAGGATCTGAGCTGTTTATGTGTGTGTATTAGAAGATCTAAGCTGTGTGAAAGAAAAAGCCCACTTGTGTGAAAGGCGGTGAGTTATTTATATGTGTGTGTGTTTGTGTGTGTGTTTGTGTGTGTGTGTGGTGTGTGTTTGTGTGTGTGTGGTGTGTGTGTGTGTGTGTGTGTGTGTGTGTGTGTGTGTGTGTGAGTGAGAGAGTGAAAGAGAGACCTGCTCTGCAGCAGCTCGCTGGCCGTCATCTCGTGGGTGAGGGAGGGCAGTGCTTCGTCGCTCAGGTAATCCATCCTGTCATCAGGTTCCATTATCCTCAGGCGCCTGTCGTCACGGTTACCACACGGCACACCTGCGCCGCCGCACACCTGGTCCAGCCCCGTGGCCTTGCTGTAGGAGGGCGGGATGTCCGCCGCTGCCGGGAATGTCCGTGACGACGGTCCATCCGCGTCAGGGCTGTCAGCCGGCGTCCAGCCGGCAGAGTCCCACTCCGGGGAGCGGTCCGAGTCTCTCCAGTGAGGCGGCCCTTCGTCTTCGGGGAGGTATGGCGCGTCCTCAGGGGTCTCTGGGGATCCTCCAACTGCGCCCCAGTGTTCGGCTGACGAGTGACCCCTCTGTTCGTGCTCGAGGTCGACCTCGCCGACGGTGTCGCTTGTGCCCTGCCGGGAGTACAGCGCTGTGCACTGGGTCTTCTCACTGCATAGGAGGAAACGATCAGCAACAACTATTGACAAGTAGTAGAAAGAAGCCTGTGCCAAGGCATGTACAAGGCCTGACAAACTGCATTATTATAACATGATATTATATAAGATATTACATAAGATATTATTCTAAAACCATTGCTGACACATTTGTAATTTGATGCTTTATTCTGAATAAAAACAGTGCTGCTCTATTCTGTCGTTTACAAAGCTAACATTCTAGTGCTTGTATAACATATCACTCACTGAACTCCATCTCCAGTATCTTTATGTTGGTGTAACCTACAGTGATGACCTACTATGAGTGATGGTGACAGGCCACAGCCATTCTTATAAGGTGAATGGGGTGACTTTTTTGCAGTAATATAATCAGCCCAGAAGAGGGCAGCACACTGCAGTTTAGGTATCTGCATGAGGTCCATATACAAATGAGAGACACCTATAGGTCTTGTCGTGATTTTTATTGAAATATATCCTTTAGTTTATATATCTTTTATGTAGTATCTTTATTCTGTGTAATATCATTGTTTTGTGAAACTGAAGTCTGTAGTATGTTCAGTGTGGGAAAGGAAGACTGGTTTAAGTGAAAGAGCAGGCCTGGCAGAAAATGGCATAGACAAGGTTTGGTGCCAGGAAATGTAAGCAAAACCTAAAGAATGGCACAACCTAAAGAATGTATGAATAACAGGATGAGAGGGCAAAGGTGAAGTACCATATATTACTTGGTCAGTTATCTGTAAACATAGAGTGTCTTGTCTGGGATGACTTGAAGGGGTATAAAGGCTGGACAACAGCCAGAGGATGTTATCTTACTTAGCTTACTTTGCTCACTTTGCTCACTTATCTTACTTTGCTTTCCCTTACTTGCTTGCTTCACTAATGCTCCGGAGTGCATTAAAGCCATCATCTGCAGTATACATCCACAGTGTGCGGACTTCTTTTGAGTTTGTACTATTTAATGTGGATTTGACACCACAGTCTGTCCAAAAAGTTTTTCCTTTGTAACCTGAGTTGTGTCACACAGAAGTCTTGGGCAAACAAGCGGTGTGGGCTAACAGTAATGTGACCATGGTGTTTACGAGTCCGTGGTTTGGACACGCACGAGACCAAGGTGTTGAGGGATGAATGCTTTGGGAGCGCAGCCATCTCTCAATGTATGTATGCACAGTGTGTGTGTACTTATGTTTACATGTGTGTGTATGTGTGTGTGTGTGTGCGCACACTTATGTGTGTGCATGTGTGTTTGCTTATGTGTGTGGATGAGTGTGTGTGTGCATGTGGAGAGAGGTGTCAACTCTCCCACCTGCCCCATTGACTGGCATTTCCAACGCTGTTGCTTAAGTCCCTGACAGCCTACTTCTATTTTATTTACAGATGACAGGACACTTGAAAGAGCTATAGTATGTGTGTGTGTGCTATGACAGACAGTTTGTAAGTGAGCAACAGAGAGCACATAAACAACACATGTGCCTGCGGAGCAGTTACCTGGAGGCCCTGCTGGTGGCGCTCTCTGCTGACGAGGACAGGTCGAGCCCGGTCATCTTGCACAGTTTGGGCCGAGCACGTTCACTGGTCTTGGGGACATTCTCCACGGTCCCCTCCGAGTGATCCAGTGTGGACTGACAGTAGAGTAGAGTCGACTCTGTGTACGCACTGCAGCACAGAGAAATAACCGGTGAAACAGGGTTTGTCTTGTCAAAACGTACTTCCTGTGATCAAAAGAAATTTCAGACATTCATCTGTTGTATAATATTTACTATTACCTTTCTTTGTAATATTGAAAGAGGATAGTTCATCTATTTGTTAGATGTATCCATCAGTAGATCAGTGACAAAATCTACCTTCACAACATCAAACACTCAGTATCCAGACAGAGCTATGTGGGCCCGTAAACATGCTCTGAGAGTGCGTCCTGTGTTCCTACAGGGCTGCCTACTGTGTGCCACTGACCTAATTACGATCAGAGAGAGAGATGTGGCCTCCACATTTACCCATCTGGGCCAAATTGCCTGAATCCCAAACACGGTGTAGGCTCCCAATAACAGAGAGCGTCTGGGGAGGCAGATGGGGCGAGGTTGGCTCGCCAAGCCCAGGGAAAGGTCACCAGAACAGAGCGTGGCTGTGTAAAAGCTGGCAAGGGCTGTTGTGCTGCCTCACAGAATACTTAATCGGAGTGGTCTGGAGCGTAGATGGCCTCTAACCGGCAGGAAGCACAGCCATGTCAATATGAAGCCCTCAACAGATACGGACACACAAAATGGGCACAAAATGGACATGCTGTACACTGATCTTTAAAAGATGGAGCGGGACGCTGTGAAACAACAAGTTTATAACAAGAGTATGCTTTATGGAAAGTATGAAAAGCTTTCCATAAAACATGTTTTGTGAGTTGGTTTTAAAGTCTTGGTCTAACCTAACCCTAGATTGTATTCTATATCAGTTGTGCAGCAGAGTACACTGGGGGAAAGATGGTGTCATTATGCAAATGGATTTAGTTCCCAAAGAGCTTGCACTCAGACTCTCTTCCCTGTGGAGTAAACATGTTCAAGCCTTCCCTAACTCCACCCTGACAGTCAAGGATGAGCACTTAAGTAAATGCAACCTATTGGAGCTTTTAATCCCGACAATTGTTTTGCATTATTCTACAGTCCTTGCATTTCTATAGAGAGATCTAGAGATTTGCCCTTAGGGCATACATGTAAGTCCCTTTATGGTCTCCTCCCGTATGATGAGACTGTTTGCCTGTTGCCTTGGAGGATAAACCAGCACTTGAAAAGATGCACAATGTGACTTCACATCTCCATCAGCATGAGGGCATTGTGCGCAAGCTAAAGAGGATATCCTCCCAATGCAGGGTTTTGTGTGGAGGATACACTATTACATTACTAAAAAGCACTCAAACCACGTCAGTGTGACCGTCTGAGTGAAACAGAACTGCGGAGTGTTTTCAAAATAAACCTCAATTAAATTATGCCCCCCAGGAAATTAAGTTTATTAGATTGAGAAGGAGGCCAAAATGGTCACACTAATTAGTCATGGCTCATCAATGTGTCAGTTTTGTTTTTGTGACATCCAGCTTTGATTACACACCACAAATGTACAAATCCACAATTTTCTAAAAATAATATTTTGATTGTTCCAAAATGCATTTAACATTTTGGTTTCAAAGTTATTCAATATTTTCTTTTTAATGTTTAAGCACTGAAGTCATCGGAAACTCTTGAAACTTGTAACACGCTTGCAGTTCTTCTGCAGTTTGCAGTTTGTGGTTGGTTTTTTTGGACTTCTGTACCTGGACAAGCTGTCTCTGGACAGTGCAGAGCCATGGCTCTCCAGCACGAAGCCGGACTGCTGTAACTGAGAGGGCCGGGGGCTGGACGCTGGGAAAATGTCCTCCGAGTGGTCCAGACAGGACTGTGAGGACGATGGCCGGCACATCTGCCTCTGGTAGTACACTTGCAGGCTCTCTCGGGATGGAGTATTTCCCTGTGCGACGGCGAATACGGATGGCAAAACATCAGCGCATAAAATCAAAAGTTGTACAGAAGTTTTAAAGGGAAAGCATCTGCTGTTTCCACAAATATCCAAACTGATATCAGACGTAAACAGAAAACTATGTGGTAACCAGAACACAAATATCCTGAGGGACTACGCTAGTCTGAAGTGTGAATATTTTAGGTCTAAACCTCAAGTTCTCAGCCATTATTTGAATTGCTTTCAGCTGTTAAAAATACCTTGGACTGTGGCTTGGGATTGAGTTAGATATCCAGACATTTGAAATGCTTTATTTTATTTTAATCTAATCTCTCACAGCAACAATGCATTTGAACCTTCCCTTCCCTAATTAAGGAAATATGTGTAAAAGATTAAATAAATGACAGCTAATAAAACAAATCACATAGAATAGTGACCTTTTTGACCTCCTGCGTGAGCATACAGCGCTCGATTCTCAGCACTGTGGAAATGTCCATGTACTCCTGGCAGATGGAGTTGAGCCAGGCGGTGAAGCTGTCCATCAGGGCCAGGAAAAGCACCCAGGAGAACTTCACAATGTTGAACACTCGCTTCAGGATGTTATCTGTGCAAACAGGACACATAATACAGGCAGTCAGTCAGTGTGCTGAATCAACCTTAAGCTAAAACAGTATTGGCAGAGGTATCTTACACTTCCTTTCAGGCATACAGTAAGGCCATTACACAGTTGTGTGCAAACATTTGGGCACATTTAAAAATATAAAGTTATGAAACATTAAGTGCATTAACTGTTGTCTAGATTGAGGCAGGATAATTTGTGTTATAGAAATGTTATGTTGTTTGTACAATTAACAAAATGTTCTTGATGAATAGACTTGATGAATAGTTTTATTTGGGAACATGAAATACAAATATTAAGCTTATTTTTTCAACTGTCCATCCGGACAGCAACTGACTGCAGAAACTCAGAACTAGGTTGGTTCTGACCCTGAGAGAACCCTGTAAACCTGACAGGCTAAGCAGAACCGGCAGACATCTGACCTGGCCCGTCGGATCGCTCCTCCTCCACACCATCGTCCTCCTGGTTGTCCACCTCTATGGCCACATGTTCTGAGGGAAGAGCCAGGAGGGAGAGGAGAAGAGAAGAGAAGAGAAGAGACCCACTGTAAAAGGTGACTATGAGAAACATACGTTGACTTTGAAACAATGTAACCCTCTCCCTGTTGGGGCGACGCACACAGACTAGAGATACGTGAACGTGATCCTAATCGGGACCATATTCCTGAAACATTTCTGGCTGTTTTATAACTCCAAATCCGCTGTCCTGAGGGGATGGGGTGGGAGGAATTTGGCTTTAAGTTGTAAGGGTGCACGGAAAGCCCCGTCCAGCCGTCATCTGGGATGAATTGGCCGTGTCCAATGCAACATGGCACTCTCCCGCTCGGAGCTCGGGCGGCACAAAAACGAAGGGCAGACAAAAAAAGCCTGCCGCGCTGGGGAGAGACGAAGAAAAGGCGGTGGTCAAGCAGAGCAGCGACCGGACTCCCCTACCGGCACGCCAGCAGCCAGAGCCTGAGCCTGAGCCTGAGTAGGTGTCTGAAGTTCCCAGAAGGCCTGACGCACACAGAATGCCCATTCATGAATAATGTGTTTGGGTGGCAGTGGGGGCCGCAGGAAGCGTTGAGGGGTATGGGGGTGGTAGAGAATATGCCGGAACACAAAGAGCTCAGCAGGCGGGCTGTCGAGCCAGCGAGAGTCGAGAGCAAACATTGCAGACAGGGCCGACTGCCCGCCCGGAGGAGTGCTGCTGAATCAAATCTCTTTCACGGAGGAAGGGAGGGAGGGAGGGAGAGAGAGAAATGGGAGAAAGGTAGGGGAGAGAAAGGACACTTACAGACTGACTGATGGAGTGTGGGAGACAGAGTAAAAGGGACTAAGAGAGGGAACAAGTGAGAGATTGAGTGACAGAAAGAGCGATAGAGAGTGGGGGAGAAACGGAGGAAGAAAGAGTGAAAGACACACAGTCATAGGTGTTGAGAGAGAAAAGCAGATCCAGAGTGTGTTTTAGAGAGAGAGAGAGAGAGAGAGAGAGAGAGAGAGAGAGAAACTGCCTGAAGTTCTGGCTGTCTGAGTGATTGAATACCCAAAAGATTAAATGAAGTACTTTTTTGGCCACTCATGGCATCCTTACCTTCCCGCTGGTCCTTCCTGGTGGCTTTACGTCCGTCGGTGTACCTCTGCCAGAAGTGCCGCCTCTCCTTGCTGCGTTCCTTCATGGCTGTCTTGGAGTCTGTGATCCAGGCATGGTACACAAACTAGAGAAGAGTTACAGTAAAACACAACAGAAAGAAAGCACAGGCACAGGGTTGACTTAAAGGATGGGCCCTACGTATAATTATATAATCAAATCTGATGGGCTGACTTCACAGTTGGTAAGAGTTTTACTGCCTACTTTTTTCCATTTCCCAATTGTATCATTTTGTAGCACTTGTATGCTACTTAAGTAAGCAGCATCTAAGTAGGGTTTTCTTTTTAAGTATTGTGCCTTTCCCATACCTGCCATTCAAGTTCAGCCCTTCAGAATCAGAACAATTCAAGTCATAATAAACATTTTAACATCAGACCACCAACAATGCACACAACACAGAGAATGTAAGGTGTGTTTTGATCCAGAGATGTATGGTTAAATGCATGGAGCTAACCCCATTTAAGCAGTACAAAAACTGTACTGGTAAAATGTATGTGCAAAAATGTTAAATGTTTCTGTGGTTTCAATGGACAAAAACACAACCCACAATCCCCTGAGACACACCCATCCCATGACAAAGGGGTATTCCCTGGAAGAGAAAGCTTTCAGACAACACATGCACATCCACAATAATGGCAGCCTAGTACACTGCATTTCCAGAGCATGCGCCGTAGGCCATTTTGGCTCAAAGTAAACCGCAGTTTCACAGAGAGAGACGAGCAATGGGGTTATTACGAAGTGCACTAATAGCTACACTTACAAAGTGAGCTGTGATGGATGGTAAATGCAGTGTGCAATGGTACACATTGGCTGAGAGAGAAAAACACAGCATACAGAGGGAGAGGTGGAGTAGTAATGATCTAGAAGCCTGGTGGAAGTACCTTGGCAGCCCTGATTACATACTGCAGTATAGTTTTGGGTAGCCTAATGATAGACTTTGGTAAAGCCAGCAAAGCAGAGGCAAATTTTCGGATTGCTCTCTACAAGGAAGGACAAAGTGGGTGGGAGTTAGTAGGTTTTAAAATGGCCACCAGGGCGTCACACAGAGAGAGTAGTCGTCCGCACAGGATGTTAGCAAGTTAGTGTTCTAGCAAAGAAAAGAACATCGTTAGCCTCACACAAAAACAAAACAAAACAAATGTTGCAGACAGCATTTCAGTGTCATAAGAGTAAATATGATTGTGATTGAAGTGTAGAGGAAACAGGGTGAGTAGAATGTTAATAGGGGTAGAAAACTGGACTCACCTGAAATGCAGACTTCTTCGGAGGCTCCTCTTTTTTCTCCTCTTCCTCCTCCTCCTCCTCACTGTCTGTCTCAAACAGGTAGTAGCTTCCACTTCTCACCACTGGCAAAGAAGACAAAGTCTCTCTCTATACCATACTTTCCTTTGAACTAAACTTATAACAAAAGACTGATTTTTTTCTCTGTAGTGAAGAAATGTCTAGATGAATAAGGTGATGAAGTACATGAAAAAGGTGCTGAAAAACCTACTGGATGCATGGTCTACCCAAGGCCTCCACCACTGTTTCCTTTTGCCTTTTGATTTTTCCTTTGTTTCTCCTGTTGCAAATTAACAAGACCGATTAACAAGTTAGATATGAACATGTAAGCATGTTTCATTAGCAACAATAATGCACATTTGTCTTTAAGATGTTGTGAGTTTCTGTTGGGGGCAGCTGTGTGTTAAAACCGTTTGGTGGCATTTACAGCTGCTATATGTCTTAAAAGTTCACAGATTTACACTTTAATGTGTTGTAGGTTTTAAGAGTCGGACAAAACCCACAGGCTACATCTGCCAAAGGCCATTTTATTTTAGTATAAAGTGTTGTGCAGTGCGTGTGTCCATACGCTTGGTCAGCTGCTCTGCTGATGGAGTGAGTCACTGGCAGCAGAGTCAAACTCAGCTTATGGGCTTATTGATATTATTGAATGACCAAACAGTCCTCTGACTGTGTGCAGCTGCAGCGTTTGGCCCTACCTTCGTCCTTCTCCTCTTCCTCCCTGACCCCGCCCTGACCCTCTCCTGAGTCCTGGGCCAGGCTCAGCATCCTCTCCTTCCCCCTCTTGAACTTCTGCTGCCGGCTCTTGATGCGGTCCATCCTGATTGGTCATAAAACAGGAAGTGAGAGTCAGAGGGGAGAAAGGGCACCCTGTGGACTGACAATCGGTCCTCTGTGCGTTTGTGTTGCTCTGTTTCATTGCTCTGCTCTGTCTGGGGGAGTCATGAGGCTGCTAAGCCTTCCTTTTGACACAATTACGATAATTACACAGGGCGCATGTAATGTATATGTGTGTGTGTGTGTGTGTATGTGTGTGAGTGAATGAATGTGTGTGTGCATGTGTGTATGTGTTCGTGTGCATTTGTGTGGGTGGGTATGTGTGTTTGTGAAAGTGTGTGAAAGTGTGTGAGTGTGTTTATCTTCATGTCGAGACATGAGCAAAGGAGCTCAGACAGCCAGCAGCAGGTAGAGAGAAAGAGAGAGAGAGTGAAAGAGAGAGGGAGAGAGAGAGAGTGCTGAATGATCCTCTTTGTGTCTGAGGCAGCAGATGGGGTCTAAAAGCACAACACCAAGTCCAACATTGACCTGTCAGCTGAGCTCTGCTCACTGCATTGCACAGACATACTATAGACACAGTCATGCATACTACCCAAGATTAGCTCCCAAACAAACACACACCTCTATGTTACACCTACCAGTGTGTGACTAGTGTCTTATACTCACAACATTAATAAGATAAAATAAATTAAATTTAAATGTCCAATTTACCTTCTATATTCTTAGTCATTGTTTATTTATTAGGTAGGGTATATTTGATTAGAACAAAATCTGAAAACACGCGTACTGTCTTTTCAGCAGGTCCATGGACTTCTTCTCCTCCTCAATCCTGGCTTTGACCGCCTTCACGATGGTGGCCTGGAACAACTCGGCTCCCCTGTAGGAGACGAGCACCTCTCCCAGTTAAAACATTTGAACACAACACAAGAGCTGTCGGAGGAACATGTAGGTCACTAGAGAGGAATATTAAGGCCATATTATGCCTCTTGGCAGCCAATCACACTTGAAAAAAGCTATTAAGCAACATGATCAAACATGCCTGGGCGTAGAATAGACTAACACAGGGGTCTAGTTATGGGCATACTTTAGTCTCTCCAATTCGAGTTAGCATGAGTTAGACTGAACTCATTTCACATTATAAAAAGATTAGTTCATTGAAAAGCAAATCACTTAACATCTATATTACTTCAAATAACCTAAGTGATGGATGAATGGCTGAAAATGTATACCGGTAATGACATCTGTATACCATTCTGAATGATTATACAATGATTACAACATTGTGCAAGACTGGACAACAACACTCAACACTGCATTAACAGATGAAGTCTCTTGTGTCTTGAAACTAGCAATTTTATGGCACCATTTTTTTGCACCCTATGTGTGTGAATACACTTTAAACAAAATAAGTAAAACTAATGTTTGCACAAAGAACCTATTGCTGGTTTTATGTGCTTTATTTATGTTTATAAGGTGTTCCTGGCATCTCTCTCTATACTGTATATTTAGGAGACCAAAGAGCCAATGGTGGCAAATTTGAAATATCGAAGGCCCCTGCCAACGAGTTACCTGGAGGCCAGCACTTGTGAGGAGCGAATGTCAGCTACTACGTGCAGGAAGTAGTAGCTCATGAAGACTCGTCGCTGTAGCAACAGGAAGGCAAAGCAAATGCTGTCCCAAATGATGCCAGCTTCATCGCTAGGCAACTCACACTGCTTGGTAGCCTGCTGCTCCGCTAACAGGAGGGAAGCAGAAAATAATTGAATTTATTTAGGAAGGTTTATGAGGTTACCACTCAGTGCAACAAAAATATTTTTAAATGTTTGGAGTATTTGTATATCTAAAAAAAACAAAAACAAAAAAACAGACAGGCATAAAATAAAATAATGCTTTATTGTTTTTTATTTTGTCTAAATACCATGCCAGCTAATTTCACCGAATGGTTCGTTCCAACTGGTTCTACAATTTTACACATTAGTAAGAACAGATGGTACAAAAACACAAACAGAAAACACTGTGGAGATGATCTGATCACAGATGTGGGCATTCCTCCACTGCCAAATAAAGAAAAAAAGTGAAATAAAAGACTAAAAAAACACCAAACCCAATAAAACCAACTGAAATGTGAAGATAGTGAGGTTTCAGTACTTACGTCGGGAATAGCCTTTTATAGTGCACGCCAAACTGAACAACTGGATCAGCCAACAGTGGTTGGCAACCAAGGACTTTATATACCCGCAGGCCGCTATCTAAATACAGAGAACAATCCAGAAAGAAACACAAACGCAAGCTGATTCAACTTTGAAATGGTCAACATGGGCAGTGCTATCTCTGGGTAAGGTTTGGACATTTTCAGACTATCAAAGAGATGTAAAAACAGGAAGCTTGTGTTCCAAGTTTGCAAACAACAATTTAACATTTGGCGTAGCAGAACAGCCCAGTGGGGAAACAGATGACATTTTATTTCTTAGAGACTTATCCAGTATGTAAAGTGGACTTCAGAACAGAATGGCTATGATTTGTGATTCATCACACTAGCCACTAGAGTGACTCACCGAGAGGATATTCTTCATAGTGATCACAAACACATTGTAGGCGATCAGGAAGTCCCAGTAGTGCATGATGCTTTTGATTGGCTTGAGCAGCAGGTCTCCGCCGAAGAGCAGGAAGTAGAAACAGGCCACCAAGTAGCCCATGCAGAAGATGCTGATACGCGTGGTTCCCGTGATGAAGATGATCGTGAGCACGAACCAGAACAGGTAGCTGAACATGATCACCTTCAACATGTCCAAGTAAGACCTGGGAATTCAGAAGTCAGGTAAGTCTTGTGTTAAGCTTCTACAGTTTAGTATTTTTTGTAAGTTTTTGTTTATAGCTTTTAAATGATTTTATAAATTTAGTCTCAGTTTGGTTTCTGATTTCATTTTAATTTTGGTTCATTTTACAAGTACATTATGGGTTTTATTTTCATTTCATTTTGAGAAATTGACTAGTTTTAGCTTAGCTTTCATTTCATTTTTCAGTCAAAAGGTACGATAAAAGAATGCATTGCAATATACTATACTATACTATAATATAATATAATATAATATAATATAATATAATATAATATAATATAATTTAGGCCAGTGTCTCTCAAAAAGTCAAACAGAACAGGACAAAATATGTATATATAGCAACCACAGTGCAAAAATAATGAAAAAACAAAAACATATCTGATTTTAACAGCAATTTCATTTCATTTTAGTTCATCTTGCATTATTTAGATCATGTTGCATTCATTTTAGTTCATGTTGCATCCTTGTAGTTTATGGAAATGGGAATGCATTTCCATTTATTTCAGTTATACCCTCTCTGAAAGCCAGCTGCAATAATGTACACAACCTGTCCAGCTGGTGTACAGCACTCTTCCCCAGACTCTAATGCTCGCAGGACACGGCTGAGGGGCCTTCTCGGAGTGATTTAGGGTTCCTCAGTTCACACCATGCTGACCGAGATCTGCATGTACAGCACTTCCTGCTGACCCAAAAAGGCCCTTCGGTTTAATAATCCTCAATTGCTGCCCGCTGCTCAAACTGGCCAATGTCAACAGCATAAGTAAGCAAGCCTCTCTCCACAAAGACGAATTGGAGATTGGCTCTTAATGTGATCTTGTGTCACAGAGTTCACTCAAGGCACTGTCAACGCGTTTGACGCCAGTCAAGTCAGAACAGCTAATTTACTTGACTTTGACGGGATATAGAGTTACGAACCATGACAAACAGCTTCCAATACAAAAGAGGCGGTTAGGAGTTGGACGAGGCGATTTGACTTCCTCATGTTATCTGAGATTTTTGGGCTTTGAGGCGAGGAGAGACCCAACAGCCTGAGAAATTCTTTCCTTATGGGTAATAGGACGATTGATCTGATAACCCCATACACATGTCAAAACAGTGGTGTACAAAAGCAGTAAAGGCCATTCAAATGAAATGTCAAGTTTATGGAGTTTTGAGGTTGACCTTTCAGAAACCAAGAAATGAGAAGAGTAAATGGCAGTGTTTTATCTGCATGTTGCGAATCCAATAGCTTTCTCGCACCCAGAGGATCCCTTAGAAACTGGAGTTTCAGTGCCAACCCGGTGGTTAATCAAACCACTGCCTCTTCTCAGTTACATACTGCCTCATGTGTATGAGCTATTGTGTACTCTTCTGAATAGTTGTCTTCCGTCGTATAAATAACTGTTATGCAAACATCTGGATATGTCCTCTGCAAGCCCTGTGCAGGATATGTCTAAAACCTTGTGAATAAGTGGCCCCTGGGGACCAGGTTTACCTGCAGTGGATGAAGTCTGGCACTGGGTTGTGCTGGCTGAACGATGCAGCGTCAAGGTCTCGGCAGATCTCCACATTGTCCCCGGCAACGAGACGCACGGCTGCTTCATTCTCTTCTTCAAAGACGTGTCTCTGGAGCGAGACACCCAACAGCAGCATGAAGTCATCTACAAGAGAAGAGAGAATAGAGGGGAGGAGAAGAGAGGAGAGGAGAGGAGAAGAGAAGAGAGAGGAGAGAAAAGAGGAGAAGAGAAGAGAAGAGAAGAGAAGAAAAGAGAAGAGAAGAGAAGAGAAGAGAAGAGAAGAGAAGATAAGAGAAGAAAGGAGAGGTGAGGAGAAGAGAAGAGGCTTTATTATTTCTGCCCTAACATATTCGGAGCTCATTGAGCTAACTCGAGCTAACCTCCACCGCTGCACAGCTACTCACAGAGGAGGAAGAGTGGGTTGGGTCTCGTGTGGAAGTCTGGGAAGTACAGCCACTTCACCACATTGGAGTCCATGCTGGATGAGGGAGCTCTCCATGGATAATCTACATCAAGAAAAATATGGGCCTTCATCCATACCCTTGAAATGTAGTGTCTGCTGTACAAATGTACTGTGCTCTTTATCAATTCCTGCCTAAGTTCTAGGTTTAGAGATGTTCTGTACACTGAGCAGAGCAGTGGATGGCCTCATTCCAGTTGTAAGCATCATGGGTACCTAAGTAGGAGTAGGACCCCATATCCACAGGAGGTTGTGAAGAACACTAAGGCAGGGATCTCACTGATCAGTGGCAAGCGGCAGATCTCCTTTGGTTTGCTATGGTTCCGCTGTGGAACGCTTGGCTCCACCAGTGCTGCGCTAGCGATATAGGAGCTGAGTGTTGAACTTGGTTCAACTTTCAAAGCGTAATGCAAGGCTTATCAATGTCAGTTTGAGGTATCCTAGGAACATTTCAGGCATTCTGACCAATCAACGCAGTGAAATTCTTCATAGGGGCGGGACATTCCTTTCCGTTGAACAGAATTGAGTGCTTAACATCACTAAGCAACGAGATAGAACTTTGCTTAAAGTTAGCAAATCATTACGATCTGAACATTGCATTAAACGTTGCTGTTGTCACTTCATTATTTTCACTGTGGTCCCCACCTAATGCTCCCAATGACTGTATGGATGGACAGCATGTCTATCTACATAGATAGCCATTGAAAGCGCTCCCTTCTCTCTGTGAGCCCTGTGGTGGAGACCAACCTGAGCAGGCGGAGGGGGGGATCCCGATGCACACCAGGTACTGGAAGGTGAGCATGCAGGCCAGGAAGCAGCAATACTTGGGCCAGATCTGAGCGATGGCCTTCCGCCGGCGCTGGTACATCACAGTGATCAGGCCAAACGCGTGCAGCATGGCGTAGAAGTCCATACGCTGGCCAATGACATTCACCGCCAGCAAGAAACATGTCTGAGTGAGGGAGAGAGAAAGAGCGAGATAGAGGGGGAGAGAGAGAGAGAAAGAAAGAGACACTTACATTTATTGTTCATTGTCTCATCCTTTGTCTCAGTGCTTATTGTCTCTATCATTTAAGCATTAGGCCCCAAGAGGCCAGAGGTTACAGTGATAACAGGCACTGGTTTTGTGGATTTTGGATATGAATTTGGAAGAGAGGGCGATGGAGATTTGGAAAGAGAGAATGGATATGGGAGTGATTTGTGTTGACAGTTAATGATATCTAATTTTGCTCAGCCCTTTCAAACACTTACTAAACTTCCCAATATGTGTTAGCCTTATTTGACCTCTCCTCAGTTTAAAAACACCTCGCACTGGAGAGTGCTAGTTGATTCTTACACTGACAGCCACTTCAACACACTTCTTGCTACACCTTTATGATTCATATGGGAAACAATGTGGCTATGCACGCACACATGACAATGTCATTTGAGGGTGGATGTTGATGGGAGTACCTCCAGGCCAAACTTGTAGAAGAAGTAGTTGATGAAATACTTGGCACAGTTGAGGATGCCGTCGTCCAGGTGTTGGCGCGTGATGTCATGGAAGATGGTCCTGGTGACGGGGGCCGTGAGGTTGTTGCGCATGCGGTAGAAGTCCTGGTGCCGGTAGACGGTCACCTCGAACGCCAGCAGGGCCAGCATCATCAGGTTGTTCTGAAGAGGGAAAAGGAAGGAAAGAAAGAAAGAAAGAAAGAAAGAAAGATAGTGAAATAAATAAAGGAAAAGAATCTAAGAGATCTATGTGAGACAGATGCTGAGGTCACTGCTCATATAGCTGTATATAATATCCAACTATGGGAGTAGCGATGCCAAGTCTCTATGAGAGACTCTCAAATGCTTATCTAAGTGTTGAAATTGCATAGAACAATCCCATTCCTGGGTTGGTTGAATGGGTTTATGCATTCTTTGCTTGATGTGAGAGGTGTGTGTGTGTGCGTGTGTGTGTGTCAGTGAGCTTGTGTGAGTGTGTGAGTGTGTGCGTCTGTGAGCTTGTGTTAGTGTGTATGTGTGTGTGTGTGCGCGTGCACCCATGTGTGAGCTGGTGTGAGTGTGTGTGCGCGTGTGTGAGCGTGTGTGTGTGCATGCCTCACCCTCAGATTCTCCAGCAGAGGAGAGAACTTCTTGAGGCCGACCCAGTTGGCGGGGTCGATGGGGGCGCTGTAGAGCAGTGAGCGGGCCATGTCCGCCCTTTCAGCCTCCGTGTAGTTCTGAGGCTGCACAGGACACACAGGAAGTGGAGGAGGACAGGTCAACACAAGGTCATGAACGGAGGCAGGAAACCAAATAGAGGAAAACAAGAGGGGTAAGGAACAAAATGAAGAAGTTAAGGGGGAAGAGGTTAAAAAAGATTTGGGGAAGAAATGGAGGACACTGTTTAGAGAGTGGCGAGAAAGAGAGAGAAAGATGGCAAAAGAGATATGTAAAAAAAGATGAAATGATGAAAGGATGAAATTGTTCAGCTCGTGGTGAGAAAGAGAAAGAAATACAGAAAGCAAAAGACAGATAAGCTATGACTGGATCCAAAGAACACAAGTGCACATGCCACAGACTGAGGGGCCTAACAGGAAGTTGCTGAGTCGGTGCGTGGTGGTGCGCGGTGCGGCCCCCTCACCATGCTGCAGTTCTTGGCATAGGTGGCAGGCTGGATGGAGTTCAGCTGGTACAGCATCTTGCAGACGATGATGACGCAGGTCCACACCGTGCAAACACTGGACGCCAGCGGCCGGAACTGACTGTACGGGAGAGCAAAGGCCCAGCTCACCAGGAACACGTAGTTAAAGAGGGACACCTGGGCAACACACGATAAACCAAACACATCATCATCAGTCATCATCATAATTATCAGTTTTCAATTCATTCATTCAAAGCACTGAAGCTTGGATGTTCATTATTATTGTTTAGTCACTTTAGATAAAAGTTTTAGCTAAATTCATAAATAAATAAGTAAATGTATATCTTCATCATCATTATTGCCATCATCATTATCATCATCATCATCGTATTATTATTATTATTATTATGGTTATTGCATGTTTATGTCTAGCATGTAAGAATGCTTTGGAAACTTACTGGAACAGCATACTGGTCTAACAGGCTCCCACAGAGACAGCGAGAGCTGGGCTGGGTGTTTTTTCTTGCCTGATATCTATCTGCTATTCTTTACCTGATATCCACCGATGGTTTGGCCAGCCACCAATCAATATTTATTCAAGCCATGGAAAAGGATTAGGAGTCATAACACCTAAGCTCCATTGGGTGGAGTGTATCATCAGACTGGCATATCCAATGCAAAATATTTAGGAATATTCTTAATTTCTTTAAAATGTTGACCAGAGGTCCTCCTGAATGCTTTACTATAAATGGTCATCTGGTTTGTCAGAACATGCAACAACCAAGATTATGTCTCCTTGTTTTGAATGACCAGCTCAGTGATATTAGATTCTACCTTATCTCATTTAAAGTTTGCTAATATTGTTGATCCCTTAGGATACTTTTTGACAGGAACAAAGCATCCAAGTCATTTCACTGCATACTGTATTTTACCTTGTAGCTCTATGCATATGACAACACTGACACTTGCCAGCTGATATTTCCTACATTAGATCGAGACCAGACCCAACTCTTCTATGACCCAGTTAACCCTAAAGACTCCACTTCCCATGATGCACTTCCCCTGGTGGCCTTGGCTCACCTCTTTGACGGAGACCCAGATGATGTAGGAGGAGACGATCTTGATGATGTGTAGCTCCAGCAGCCACCAAATGAGCAGCTGCAGCTGCTGCATGTACTGCAGGAACTTGAGGAAGAGCACCGTCAGACGCTCCACCACCAGGCTCCACTTATTACGCAGGTCTGAGCAGCACAGAAAACAAAACACATGCTCACGTTCAGTCATTCAAATTCATTCATCCATTTGTGTGTAGTTTAGCTTTTTATAAAGAAAATACATTTTTATTTAGTCATTTCATTCACCTTTATTAAAAAAAATACAGTGCAGGGGTGATTATACATTTTCAACAAAAATGCTTTCTGGATAGAACCTTAGTGGAACTGGAACTCATGACCCATCTTGCGTATGACCTATTAGCCGGGGGGGGTGTTAGCGTTGTGGCTAAAGAGCTGGGCTAGCACAGTAGCCAGAAAAGTTGTATGTTCAGTGCTCTGGGGAGTAAGTGACATATAATTGACATATGTAAGTTGCTTTGTATAAAAGCGTCAGCTAAATGGATAAGTAGTGTAAGTAGCAGTAGAGAGCAGAGAATGATCAGAGTAGCAGAGGATGATCTAGGCCGTGCGGGCCCTTCCCATGCCCTGTGGGTATGATAGATTGCATGGCACTGGGCTTTTCCCAGAGACATGTTTTGACTGAGTGCTACTAATTAATATGGCTCTTCCTCAATATCCTCCTTAAAAGAGACTGCTGCTTCTGTAGCCCAGAGACATACATGAAGACATTATGTCAGACGGGGATAGTCACCCCTTGTATAAACAGAGTTGAGATGTTTTGTCTGTCTCACTTACATACCTGAATATGCCACTCACAGTCATGCAAGATTTATCTTCATGGCATGTGAAACATGTCAACAAATTCCCTATTCATATGACCAATTACACTGTATATGACTGTATAAGTAAATTCAGAATGCTACTTTTAGCAATCCTAAATCATTGTCCTGAGAGGAAAAAGCTTCTGTATATTGTGGTAGATTCCAATGCTTAGTTCAATACAAACTGCATAAATAACAAAGGACAGTATGCTTACAAAGGCCTTGAACAGACTAACAGTTAGTGTGTCAGGGCATACAAGGGCATTGACTACCCAAATGCAAGGATCTACCAGAGAAAAATGATTGCTCAGAATATGATCCTCAGGACTCAGTAACCCCTGCGAGATCTCTTATAGGCCCAGCTGGGATAAAGCAAAACACTTAAGAGACAGTTGTGCAGATTACAGGATAAGGGACAAGGAGAGGAATGCCTCAAAAACAATGACCAGCGCTAACAACAAGCCCGGAGGAATAAATCACTCTGATGCTCCCTGACACTTTGTTGAGTCTCTGTTCGATCTGATTTATGAAATCTCGCATTTATGAGAAATTCTAGACGGATTTTTTTTTTTTGCCTGAACATGCTCTTCTTGCACAGTAAGGTAGAGTACACTATGTGTCAGTTCTTTCTTCCATCAGGCCAAAACACCAGCAGTTCCCCAGCCAATGATGGCTGCTCTGCTGTTAACCCGGAGCAGCCTGGGATCGCTGGAGGATGGAGAATATTTACTGAATATTCTAGAAAAATATGTGGGCTTAATAGCTGCACTGAGGGTCGAAATGCGTCAGAGTGAGTCGATGTCCAACAGGGCACTGTGAATTATAACAGTATGGCACAATGTGAGACACTTTTGGGGAAACTGACGAATAATACGGCACTTTTGTGCCATTTATGAGTGAGTCACACCAGATCTATCCATAATATTGAAAGATCATATTGACCACAAATCTACTGGCCACAGTACTGAACAGAGCACTATGAAGCGTTTAAATACCAAAAAATTCCACCCCTAATTCACCATTTTTCTTTTTTTTAATCACACTGGAAAGGCTTCAGCACTCCGTGGTGGCATTCCAAACCAGCTGTTGGCTTTGAAAGCACTCACAGTCAATTAAACGGAATGAGAGAGTGGGGGCCGAGTGACTGGCTGAACAGAAGAGAGAATGACGGTGAGAGAGAAGAGCGGGACCAGTAGAGCGGGAGGCACTCATACTCCGCACGGCCTGGAAATGCCATGTTTGTTCGCCAAACATGTCTAGACACTTTTTTATTTCCAGCTGTTTGCCCGTCCTTCCTTGCCTCGTCCTGTCCACCCAGCCAGAGAAAGCAGTATGTCTCGGGGCCTGTTGCTACTCTGTGCGGAGGACTGCATGTGGACTTGAGAGCCCCATCTGTGCCGTATTGCTGCACAGCTTCTCAGCAGGCTCTCTCGGAATGGTTCCAATGCATTTCCATTGAAGCTCCAGTTAAGCAGCGTAATTGTATTAGAACGGAGCAAAGGGAAAAGCTTCTCAGTTTACGCTGGTAGCAATCCTATTTCAAACTCCTTCCAGCTACAGGCATTTTAAAGAGTGTAGGAAAGCTTCCTTGTCCTAGCCTAGAAATCTAGACGCACCCTAGCGCTCTCCGTTGGCTTGTGAGCTCGAAAAATTAAACTTCTCAAAGTCAAAGTCAGCTTTATTGTCAATTTCTTCACATGTTGCAGACATACAAAGAGATCGAAATTACGTTTCTCACTATCCCACGGTGAAGACAAGACATATTTTGCCAATTTAAGTCCACAGACAAACATAACATTCAAGTAAACAAAAAAGTAAGTAAATAAGTAAATAAGAGGGCACATATAATGACATTCTATCAGGCCAATCAAATCGTGTATAGAGTTGTTAGGCGGGCTTAACATAATGATTGATGGCAGAGTTGCAACGGTTTGGCTTGAATTCCCTGCTACTTGAAAACAAATAAGATAATGTTGCTGTTGGCGAACAGTGTGACACGAGTTAAGCTTTTATTAAGTTGGCAAAAGTTTGAACTAGCCAACCAGCTCCATTGGTGGGAAACCATGGGACTCATAGCGCTGTCCTATTGCGTGCAAAGGAAATTTGAAAGACAACCGATTATCCCGCCCCTCGGACTGAGCACTGCGAACGGTGAGTGCCCAGACCCTACATTTTAATGTGGGTCTGGCTCGTCAGGCTATCCTTGTCCTACAGTAAAAAAATAAATCTATCTTTGCTCAAATTAACCATTGTTTTTTTTACTGTCGCTACGCCTTACAAACCAATAGCAACACATGTCAGAACAAGCTAAAAGGTCCACTATAGTCTTTATGTGTAATGTGCTAAAACATGCTATGGAATCTTGTGTGAATGAGTGAATTATGTATGTTTATGTCACTTTAAAATTCAGTATATGAATTTAACAGACAAGTGTGTTGCCCTTGGGTGTATTGCTGTGTGTTGAATGCTAGGATGAACAGGTGGCTGAAATTGAGAGTGTAATTTTCCAGGACACGGACAACACAAGTGCTGATTAAAAACTGTTTGTCTTTTTCTGCACTGGTCAGTGGCGCTGGACGACACATTAACGGCACTCTACCTGATCCTATGTCAGTGGCAGGCTCTGGGTGGCAGGAAAACCCGTCCACTTTGCTCGGCAAACACGGCACTTCATCATCTCTCCTCTTCATGACCTCCTCCTCCTCCTCCTCCTCATCCTCTTCCTCCTCCTCTAAGTTGACCTTTTCCCCAGCTTCCTCGTCCTTAGTGGTGGAGTTCAGCGTGGGTTTGATCATGGAGATATCGGCCAGGCTGCCGTCCAGATGGACCAGCCTACAAGAACAAAAAGATGTTTGCAGTCTATGATCTTCAGGCTCTAAACATTATGTATACTGTATGTCAGAAGCTATAATCTGGCATAAAAAATCCCTTTTGTGTGTAACTCAACATCCCTCTAAGTAATGATTAAGTTATACTTATGGTAATGATAATACTTTTATAAGGTGAAGAATAAGTATCATATTGAGAGGAGGCCATTGTTACATTTTAAAAATGTGCTTTACTTCTAATTGGAGAGGTACTACTGAGAACTGTGGGGAATACTATATGTCTGTGGAGGTCTATGGAGAGTCAGAGCTGAAAGAATGGCTGAAATACTTCCATTGTGGATGATGAGGACTGCTACATTTAGCAAATCAAATAAGTTTTGATTTTAGATCGGTCACATTATGTAACCACAAAATCCTTTCTGGCCACATAGAAAACTGCTGATCGTGGACAAGTTTACTTTCTGGAAATGACGTTCAATAAGCCATATTGCAGAATAAGACCAATCTCTTTAAGTGTAGCATGGTGAAATATGCAGGTGAAATATGCCCAAGAGGCCAGTATATCACTGTCCTTGCCCATTAGCAAGCCCTGGCATCACAAAAGCAAATGTTTGCTTAAGGTCAAATAATGGGCAAGCCATCCATTTGGAGGAGTACATGCTGGCTTGAACCCATGATTATGATTGAAGGCAATTGACAAATTGAAAAGTCAAAGCAAGAGTACAGTATATGCAATGTACACTAACTTGTCCAAATCCTAAAACACTCCAACATTGAAAAACCTGTCAGCCTATAGCAGGGAATATTCACTACCTTTAAGCATTTTAAAGCAAATTCACTGCTATGTTTGTACTGGTAATCATGAACAGGACTGAATGAACTAGTTTGTAATTTCCTGATCTTGGGTGTTATGTATCTTTCTTCATTCATATGGGAAAGTGAAGAAGAGGGAGACAGCCATGAGAGCTTGGGAGAGGGACTGTATGGCAAGCCATACAAAAGCTCCATCCCGCGCCGCGGTCAGTGTGCTGGTCAGTGTGCTGCTGTGGTACCTGGTGATGGGGCTCTTCTGCTTATCGGCCACAGACTTGATGTCGGTGAGCTGGAGGAAGTGCTCGTGGAAGTAGTGCAGGTGCAGGATGCACACCAGCAGGAAGGACGTAGGGAGGAAGATCCGCGTGAAGAGTGCCGGCACTGAGAACTTCTCCAGGCCCAGATCCTCCAGTCTACACACACACACACACACACACACACACACACACACACACACACACACACACACACACACACCACACACACACACACACACATACACACACACACACACACACACACACACACACACACACACACACACACACACACACACACACACACACACATTCATACACACAAGCCAGAACATATGTTTAAAACAACAAAACAGGCCACAATCTACCACTAGCAGAAGTAGTATGTACAGGTTTTTGAGATGTGAGATGAGATCAAAGAATGTATAGATTTCTATTATAGATCACACACAAACACACACACACACACACACACACACACACACACACACCAAGATCATGTACTCACTCTTTAGTGCTCATGCCTGTCATGTTTGACCATACGTGTATGGAGGAGTCAAACTGGAAGGTGTAGACCAGAATCAGCACCAGCATGGTGTAGACCACCACTGACATCCAGAAGTACTTCAGTATCCTCCTCCAGTGCTCATAGTGAACCTGAACACCAGAGCATGACATTAAGGCTGCTTTGGATTTGGTCAAGGATCTGTATACTACAACTGCAGTATGATTATTTTTTTTATTTTTTTGCCACCATTGTAAAGTGTGCTATATTATATAACATCATATCATATCATATCATATCATATAATAACATATCATATCATATCATACTGTATCACCATATTACATAATTTTACATCATATTATATTGTATCGTTTAGTACCGTATTGTATCGTATCGTATCGTATCGTATCGTATTGTGTATTATATTACATTACATTACATTACATTTAACCAAATGACACATTCATTAGACCTACGCATTAGTATAATGAGTTTGATTGTTTCACTCCAGTACCTGATAGAGGGCCACACAGAAGAGGAACATCATCATATAGATGATCTTGTACATGACGATGCGTCCCTCGAAGCTAACGAAGAAGAACATGCCCGCACAGATGTAGATCCAGTACTTGTTGAACATGGCCATGACCGTGCTGCCCAACACGTTTATCATCTCCCGCTGGCCTCCAGCCTCGTCCTCCTCATCCTTCTTCTCTATAGGGAAACACACACGCACACACACACACACACACACACAATGACAGATGGTTTGTTGCTTGTGAAGGTATAACATGCACTTTGTTGTGCAAAATAGACATGTCATGATACAAATAATGCGCATTTGAGGAGCAGAGTAAAGAACAGTGAGAACAGATTTCACAGTATTCCTTCTCTGTGGGCAAAACTGAAGCCTTCAATAAAGGCAAGAAATGAGAAGAAACAGTCGAATATCAGCATCTGTTAGCCTGGCGAGCCAGACCCACATTAAAATGTAGGGTCTGGGCACTCACCGTTCGCAGTGCTCAGTCTGAGGGGCGGGATAATCAGTTGTCTTTCAAATTCCCTCTGCACTTAATAGGGACTTAATAGGATATTTGTTTTCAAGTAGCAGGGAATTCAAGCCAAACCGTTGCAACTCTGCCATCAATCATTATGTTAAGCCCACCAAACGACTCTATACACGATTTCAATGGACTGATTAAGTTTCGATTTCTGGAGCTCACAAGCAAACGGAGAGTTGCTAGACTAGCCCTGGCAGCTGCCGCTAGGGGCGCGTCTAGATTTCGAGGCTAAGCATCTGTTGCAACTCTGCAGTTTGTTTTTGCAGCAGGCCCCTCATTTACACACAGATTAGTTGCAGTATGAACGGGTGTGTCTGACTAAAGAAACAGGCATATTTACAGACTTCAAACACACACGGCAGATCAAAGGACGTCAAGCAGGGACGTCAACATGAGGCTTTGGCAATTCAAAAACACCAGGACATGATCACTCACATTGAAATAGTGCATACTGAGCTGAATTGTTAACACTTTGTATCCAAATACGAATAAATAAGAGGCTAGTCTAAGGGATTTGTACTGTATACGATAAATGATATTCATTTGAGACGAGTATTGACAATGGACATGATCTGATCAATACACTTAGTGAATGCAACAGGCAGGACGTCAATATCAAACCCTGATACCCACCCTGCTGGAGTTCTCATGACATGTTTGTTTTTGTTTGCTTGTTGATGTTTGATGTTGCGTGTGTGTGTGTGTGTGTGTGTGTGTGTGTGTGTGTGTGTGTGTGTGTGTGTGTGTGTGTGTGTGTGTGCACGCATGTTCTCTCACCTCTCTTCTGGTCCTCTACTTTGATGTCTGACAGCGTTGTCTCCGTCTCCTCCCGCTGCCTGTCTTTGCGCTCTGTTAGCGCCTGTCGCAGCAGCAGCCAGAAACTCAGGAGACACAGCATCTGTGTGCAGACCCACAGAAGCACAGTGAGGGTATGAGATAATGGTGCTGCTGATCCAGTGAAGTTCACTACGCATGGCTCACATCACTCCTCAATATTCACCAGCACGGATGACATTTTAAGACCTCTCTCTAGACTCTCTGGGGCCTTGCGTTTTCCCAAATCTATCAAAATAGGCCAACCACGTAAGCAATGGTCGATCAATTAAGACATCTGGTATGTGGCCTGAAATGCTATTCACATGCCATGAAAAACCAGAACATTGTGTTTTAGTAAAAAAAAAATATTTAGTTGTAATCTCCACACACAAAAAGAAAGCTTGACATAAAACAGAATATGTAAGAACATGACCTACTGTATATCTTAGAACAATACCATTGCTACTCTACAATATGGAGCAAACAGGACTGATGAGTGTTAAGGAGTGTTATGGAGGGACTAATCTAACCCCTCTGTGGTGGTCAGTCGTACCTTGGAGCCCAATTCCCTGAAAGGCACCTCCTTCTTCAGGAACAGCCCTGGCACGGGGCCCAACTCCTCAAAGCTCCAGATGTACTGCAGGACGATGAGCAGGTTTCCGTAGAACACCATGAAGGGCGAGGTGATCATGGCGTATTTGCGCCGGTCACGCACCATCCACAGCGTGCACGACCAGATGAGGAAGACGAAGGTCAGCCAGCTCACATAGGTGATGCTCCACGCCTGGGCACGATACACAGCAGGACATATACATTTCGGTCATTTAGCGTTGATCATTGAGTTAGGGTGAGTGGTTGACATATATCACTGGCCTTTAGTCTAACTGAAAATGGAAATGAAGAGACTTTCTGCATTACTAGAGACTTTATGATTCCTAACTTACTAGACAAGACAGATGGCCCCTGTGTCCTATTTCTAACTATTTGATTTAGATTCCTGACTTCCAACATCTTTTATTTAAGTTGGACCATATCTTTTATTTAAATTGGACTATATCTTATATTTAAATTGGATCAACTAAGCCAACCAATGCTTTTCCCCCCCAAGCAAACACTGTGAAAGTGGATTTATGCATTTTTGTATGCATTTTTATCTATTATATACAAGAACACACAATGCAATGTAATATGCAATGCATAATTGATTACGGGTTAGCACCACTGGAGCCAGTGCCAAACTCTACAGTGGACTTGCAAGAGAAGAACCTGGCTGTATGTCTCACTCCAGACATTCCTTCTCCCGTTTCTCAACTTTCCTCCTTTCCTGCTGAATTTCAGGGTGCACCAGCACGCCTGCTGCCATATGTTTCATACCAGTGACTTATTTCCCGTCACTGAAAAACCTGTGCTACTCCATTTCATGGGCTTGGCTGCCTGACGTAGTCGGCCAGGAAACATTCTGACCCGTATAAATCGGAGCTGTCAGAGCAGCATGGTGGGCCAGTCTAGAGGGTCCACTGAGTGAGAGCCGCTAGAAATTAATTATACTCCACCCAGCATATACAATATACAATGTTTGCAATGCAGCTATATAACTGTATAGCAGGGGCTATACCTCTTCTGTGTCAGAAATGTCCAGAGATCATACAGCTGTAGGACTGTTGCGTGCCACTGTATAGTAATATCTCTGCTGTGTGTGGAGTACAAGCCAAAATAGAAAACCTCAAGGGGAGGTACTTTTCCCAGGCATCATTCAACAGGGCCTCAAGACATGCCTTATGCCAGCTTAGACTTATCCCCTTGCCCAACCAAACTCCCACAGACAGGCTGGCTGGCGTGGTGGTGGCAGGGGCGAGGGGCTTAGCGAGTCGACGGGCGGCTACCCTATCGGCAGCGCGCAGCACATGGCATGCATTACCCTATTAGGCGTGTGGTAGCCGGCTAATGCTCTGTCACCGCTAATGACTAAACGAGCTGCCAGAGCTGAAGAGGGGTGCTGTGGCGTAAAGTGTGCCACCGGTGGGGGGGGGGAGATGGCCATGACACCAGAGGCTCTGCACGGGATACTGTTACTGTGGGCTAAAGTCTGTTCAAACCTCAGGAGAACTTTCACACGAACAGACAATTCAGTGATATCAAGTAACCAGGCCTGTCAAATTTGTCTCTAAATGTCTGTCTGTGTGGCTAGGCTACGTGTCTGAGCTTATCTATGCCAAAGACTCACTCTGTGATCATGTTATGCTATCATTAAAGTTGTTCTATATTGTCATAAGACTTTACATAACACTTGATTTTTTCAGAAAAGTGTCCAAGTTGGTTAGAGCTAGAGCCAGTTTTTTATCATCCACCATATTGTGCGACTACGCTTTGTGTCCTCCCCTCTTGTGGCCCTCCATAGTCCTTGTATTGTTTAGGCATTGTGTCTATAGTGTGTACTGTATATGTGCTGATGGGGTAGTGTGTGTGCTAGTGTGTGCTGTTGTGTAGTGTGTGTGCTAGTGTGTGCTGATGTGCTAGTGTGTGTGCTAGTGTGTGTGCTAGTGTGTGCTGATGTGCTAGTGTGTGTGCTAGTGTGTGCTGTTGTGCTAGTGTGTGTGCTAGTGTGTGCTGTTGTGCTAGTGTGTGTGCTAGTGTGTGCTGATGTGCTAGTGTGTGTGCTAGTGTGTGTAGTGTGTGTGCTAGTGTGTGCTGATGTGCTAGTGTGTGTGCTAGTGTGTGCTGTTGTGCCAGTGTGTGCTGATGTGCTAGTGTGTGCTGTTGTGCTAGTGTGTGCTGATGTGCTAGTGTGTGTGCTAGTGTGTGCTGATGTGCTAGTGTGTGTGCTAGTGTGTGCTGTTGTGCTAGTGTGTGTGCTAGTGTGTGCTGGTGTGCTAGTGTGTGTGCTAGTGTGTGTGCTAGTGTGTGCTGGTGTGCTAGTGTGTGTGTGCTAGTGTGTGCTGGTGTGCTAGTGTGTGTGTGCTAGTGTGTGCTGGTGTGCTAGTGTGTGCTGGTGTGCTAGTGTGTGTGCTAGTGTGTGCTGGTGTGCTAGTGTGTGTGCTAGTGTGTGCTGGTGTGCTAGTGTGTGCTGATGTGCTAGTGTGTGTGCTAGTGTGTGCTGGTGTGCTAGTGTGTGTGCTAGTGTGTGCTGGTGTGCTAGTGTGTGCTGGTGTGCTAGTGTGTGTGCTAGTGTGTGCTGGTGTGCTAGTGTGTGCTGGTGTGCTAGTGTGTGTGCTAGTGTGTGCTGGTGTGCTAGTGTGTGTGCTAGTGTGTGCTGGTGTGCTAGTGTGTGCTGGTGTGCTAGTGTGTGTGCTAGTGTGTGCTGGTGTGCTAGTGTGTGTGCTAGTGTGTGCTGGTGTGCTAGTGTGTGTGCTAGTGTGTGCTGTGCAGTGTGTCTGCTCTCTCACCATCATGGCGATGAGGGCGCAGATGTAGCTCTGCTTCATGATGAAAGCGAAAGCCTTGACAGCTGAGTTCACCCTCATCTGGCCCCCCTGGCGGTCATCCTTGTCCTCCCCAGCCTCTGAGGAGTCGCTTCTCAGCGGCCGCTCGATCTCGTACACACTGGTGTCCATACACTCTGGAAAAGGAGAAGCAGGTCAGAATGGGTGGAGGAGAGTGGGTGAGTATGTGTGTGCATGTGTGTGTGTGTGTGTGTGTGTGTGTGTGTGTGTGTGTGTGTGTGTGTGTGTGTGTGTGTGTGTGTGTGTCTGTATCTGTGTGTGTGTGTGTGTGTGTGTGTGTGTGTGTGTGTGTGTGTAAGAGAGAGAAAGAGTATGTATGTGTGTGTGTGTGTGTGTGTGTATATGTGTGTGTGTGTGTGTGTGTGTGTGTGTGTAAGAGAGAAAGAGTATGTATGTATGTGTGTGTGTGTGTGTGTGTGTGTGTGTGTGTGTGTGTGTGTGTGTGAGTGAGTGAGTGAAGGAGGATATGAATCACCTAATACCACTACGGCACTTTTGGAATGAACACCCTCATCTCTTTCCAATCCCCCAAAACTGCAAAAACAACAACCCAGAATGCCAAGTCATCAGAGAGAGTTTAGAGAACCGAGGCAGTGGGCAACTCACCTGGTTCTGATCCAGACTGACCCGGTGCGTACTCAGGCATGGAATACAGATCCAGACTTGTGGGTCCCTTCTCATGAGGAGCACCAGAACCCAAGGTCACCGGAAGTCCGTTGGAGGTCACAATCAACACCTGTGGTGGGTGCCAGGTGAAAGACCCACATTCAGAGACCGTTCAAGGGTAGATTTGTGAGAACACCATAAAATGTTTCTACCGTAAGCACAGTTTAATGATATTATACTACATGTTATGTAAAAGTCCTTCAATATTTTGGGCTGTAATTTGTATGGCATGCAACGCGCCATGCAATGCATTAATACTGTTCTATACGAATGCTAATTTAATTACTAGACAAAATAATGTTGCTAATTTACCAGTGCAGATTTCAAATTAGTGACCTTTATGTGTCAAGTATGTGCTTCTTTCCAGCTATTACATAAAATAACTCTTGAAATCTTGAAATCATTGGGCTTGACAACCTGTACACACTTTAAGTAAAAGGGATTCATTTACAAACCTCTGGAGTGCTATAGCCATCCTGCGTGGAGATGAGCTGAAACATAAGGTCATACATGAAGTCATAAATACAGAGACACACAACACACTTATTACACTCGTATATCACCCTGACAGTTTACTCACATACACACACACAGTGAAGGAGTAAAGCAAACAGTTCACACAGTCTTAACGCATTGTGGAAACTGAGACATGATGGAATTCATCTGAAAGACTTTTCCACACTAAAGACAATACAGCTAGCTAAGCCTAATATGAACTGTTTCATTAACATACCATTTTCAGCTATTGATAACACACATAT
>NC_063204.1:30405584-30413084 GCF_017589495.1 Alosa alosa
CAGGTGTCCCAGCCAGTTGCGCCACGGCTGGGGCCATAAGTTTCTTCTTTTAATGGAGATCTTCATTGAATTTCTAGGACTAGGCTTAATCCATTTCCAAACAGTAGGACTCCCTAACATTTTTATTTGCTGATTACGGAGCCTTTCACAGACATTTCATTTGTTTCCTCAGAAATGTCCTCCTATTCCTATTCCTATTCCTAAATGTCCTATTTTCCTCAGAAATGTCCTCCTATTTGTAGGGATCCTGACAGCTATGAGACAGCTAGTTCCACTCTTAATCAATATACTAGTCAATTATCACATGTAATAGCTTTAATTCCAGAGCCGGACAGTAACGGAGTACATTTACTTGAGTACAGTTTTGAGGGATCTGTACTTTACTCGAGTATCATTTTTGGGGAGTACTCATGACTTTACTCAAGTACATTTGAGAGGCAAATATTGTACTCTTTACTCCACTACATTTCTATCCATAACCGTGAGTACCCGTTGCTTCTTCTAAAAAAAAAGGAAAAAAGAAAAATCTCGGAAACCCTCAATTTGTTGTTTCCCTCTCAAACGTGATTGGATTGTGCAGGCGCCACTGATTGGGACAGCCTATCAGCAATCACCTTCAGCTTTCCGCCAAAGTCAACTCCATGGTTAGATTTAGATAAGAGACGAAACCATGGACGAAGACGCAGAAGGTCCATCCCTGGAATGTGCCAACCTGTGGCCCCACCTCGCCAGACTATTTCAATTTTCTGAACAAGTTAATGATAGTTTTTGCTTCAAGTGTTTCAATTAAAAAATAGTATTTTGTATTTGAAATACGTACTTTAAATACATGTATTAGAAATACTGGCCATCCCTGGCAACATGGTAAAAAGATGAAAATGACTTGATTTTATTTTCAATTCCTTTTACATTCTCCAAGGTATTAACATTAACATTTTTCATAACTCCATATAGGATGTTTCTGTACATAAGCACTGTGGCAGTAGTAATGCAATATTTAGAAAATGTACTCTTGTACTCTTGATACTCAAGTACTTTTAAAAAACAAGTACTTCAGTACTTTTACTTAAGTAGACATCTGACTGTTGTACTTTTACTTGTCCTTGAGTAAAATTTAGCAAAGGGTATCTGTACTTTTACTCAAGTAATGAAGCTGTGTACTCTGTCCGCCTCTGTTTAATTCAAACAAATCTCAAACAATACACTACTCCATGTTACTTCCCATCTGATCCAAACTTCTACGCAACCCACATCTTTCGTCACGGCGGTAAAACCGTGAGACGAGTGAAATACAACATACCAAAGTGGCTGGAGCAGATGTCTGACATCCTGTTGTGTGTTGTCTGGATCGGGCCCGACAACACACATGTTTTATACTGCCTTTAATCTTGCTGCGCTGCATTCATTGACAGCTCACCTCCGAGAGGAATGCATCTGCCTTTCAACTTCGCACCAACCACGATTGCTACGGTGATAACCGCTGGACGTTACTGAGCAACCATGACAGGCATGATTGAAGCTTGCGGTCACCAGACACGGGCTCTCCCATATACAGTTCCCCACACAATGTCTCCGACCCCAAGCACAAGCCCTTGATTGGATTCCAGACCTCTTAGATCCTTCCGTCCAATTTTGTGCGTGCTCTGTAATCTCATTGGTCACAGTAACGAAATATGCACTGTCTCTCCAGGAACCCATACTGTAAAAGTTATATTATTTGCATGAAATATATGTCTTTCATAGTAGGCTACAGTACAAAATGTGCCAGCCAAAAATGAGTCAAACAGAAACCACTGGTCCAACCTGCATGAAATATGCAGGCCTGTCATTCCGTACAAATAGGAAATAGGTCAGATTTAGCTGAAAGGCACACTGTATATAGAAAGTAAACTTGGCAAAAACACCAATATGACAAAAGTTGACACAAGTTGTCAGCTGCACAACTGTAGTCATCTCAAAACAAGCCCCAGAAACAAATAACATGACATGAGCATGCATCTATATAGGGCAGTGTATGAGCGATGGTAGTGTAGTGGTTAAGGAGCTGGGCTAGCATGCAGTAGCCAGAAAAGATGTGGGTTCAATTCCTGGCTTCCACCATTGTGCCCTTGAGCAAGGCACTTAACCCTGAGTTGTTCCGGGAACAATGGTGGTTCTAATAAAAATGACATATGAAAGTTGCTTTGGATAAAAACATCTACTACAGTACATGACTAAATAATAATAATATACTGTATATCTAAAGAAGAATTTGAAATAAGAAAATTCATATGAAATTTAACACTGGGACATTTGACTTGCATTATGTATTTGATTCACAAATCCCATTTAAGTGTTTTCATTACAGTACAAGCAGGACAGTAGACATTCCACTGTAAAAACTAATGTGGAGGGCTAATGCCCAGGGTGCCCGTGACACTGGCCTCACCTGGCATAGTAGTCTCCGGGGGGCACGGCCTCCTGGAAGAACTGGAATTGGTAGAGGTAGAGCACGATGAGGTGGCCGGCGCTAAAGATGCCCATCAGCACGCACAGGCAGCTGAAGACCAGCGGGTCAAATGAGCGACAAAATGACCACCAGGTGCACAGGCCCAGGAAGGTGAAGAAATAGACAGTAGAGGTGAGGGAGGGCAGCATGATCCCTGCACACACAAGAAACAAACTCACAGTTGGGGAAAGAAACTTCATACAGGCCTGTGCTTGGTCCTTCAAATATGACCAAATAGCCTATTCAAAAGAATGCATAATTAACAATAATACACAACACTGTACAACACACTGTATGAGTAGAGTGAGAAGCATATGGTCTCTGCACATCTGGGCCTCTATATCCAGTAAATAGATGCTTTAGATACATTGTAAATAAACAATTCATTTCCTATCAATTTACTCTGATGTAAGGCACAGTCTCCAATATTATTCTTTAATCATGTTTCTGCAACAAAGATATCACAATTATACATAAGTCTGCAATGCAGTGCAATGATACTGCCATATGTGCCTCAGACCTGATAGGGTTACATAGAGGGTAGCTTTGGTTACTGTGTCAGGATGCCAAGCCAGACAGATGTTAATAATGCTGCTGCATGTTCTATCATGTTCTACGACATCATCCATTGGCTGAAAATGGTCCCCCAGTGTCCCCCTGTAAAGGGCGCGCGCTGTACCTGCCAGGCCCAGTAATATGGTTACAACCACTTTCCCAGCGCTGGTAATCAGATCGCCAATGATCTCCTTGAGTTTGGTTGCCAAGCCGGCGATCTGACGTAAGATCTTCATCTTGGTGCTCTCCTCCGGCTCCTTCATCTCCTCCTCCTCCTCTTCCTCCCCCTCCTCCTCGTCTACCTCCTCTACCAGCTCCCCCTCGTCTAGTTGGCAATCCTCTTCGAACAGCAGCTCGTCCTCCAACTCCACCTTCTGACCGATCTTTTCCTCCTCCTTCTCCTCCTCTTCATCCTCCTGCTCCTGGTGTTGAGACAAAGAGTTTAGTTTAGTTTAGCTGAGGTTAGTTTAGTTTACTTCAGTATGGTTTAGTTTAGTACCAGATTTAGATATGTGCTAATTTCCAGCTGTGTCAAAAGGATGAGGAAAAACATCCCTTTGGAGTGTATTAGGAACAAATGAAGTAATTGGGGCAGAGAGGATGTTTTCGTCAAAATTGAATGTAAAATAACATACCAATGACACATAATATGTCAAGTTTTAGGATCAAATTATGATTCAAGGGAAATGCAATTCAGAAAATCTGAGAGAATCACATTCATACTCATATCAACTATTATTATTTCATAATCAGCTTAAGGCTGAAGATATTCATTAAAAAGGCAAATAAGGATCAGAGCAACAACACATGTTCAGAATGGAATGGAATGGTATGGTAACTGGAGGGAAGGGAGCAGCACTCAGTGACATGGTGCAGACAAGGAGAACAGACTACACAAATGCAATTAACACCAGCTAAGTACGGAGATTACCACCAGTTACCCCCTCATGATGTAACATTACCAAGGCCATTATCACAAACAACAGAGGGCCACAGAGGAAGGAAATCTAGAACATACTGGGCTGTGTTTAGGGAAGGTCAATGCTAGAGTGAAACTGAAAATCAAATGGTCAAAACCTATTGTGTGTTGTACTGCGTTTATCTACACAGTTTACTTGAAAACTTTGGCTTGCCCATAGTATTTAAATGGTCCATCAATTTGTTATTGCTGTTAGTTTGTCAAAATGTAAACTGTACTCATATGAAATCTGCGACCACAGAACTAGGAATCATGAATCATACCCTAAAGTTGCACTGTAGTAAAAAAGTGTAGTGAATCACTACAGTGCTCAGAGCACAAGCTAAGCTAAGAACACAATGACCTTGACACACACCCGAGAGCGCACACAACTGTCCAGAAATTTCTGAGATGTACAGCAATTCACAGGAACACATCTCAACAGCAGAGCTATCAATCACTGTAAATAAACAGAAACAATTCCATTATCATTACTGGCTAATACTGTTACTGTCTCATTGTTCTTTGAACTGAGACGAACGGCCTTCTTTGACCATTTCTGATCTCAGGCACACAGCACCGACAGGCACAATTTACACATGCATTTAAACAGGCATTACAAAGTGAACTGCATTAGGATAAGTCGTGGGTAATGAACTTAAGCCAACGTAAATGAATCTGCCAGGACAGAGGAGGATGAATGGGACATTATTAGATCTTTTAAGGACAGTGCGACTCCAACGAGGCTGGCCATGGTGCTCTCCTGTTTACCTAACAATACACATGCGTATTGTGCTTTCCAATATCAACGTTGTTCTCAAAAGTCCAATTATACAACAAGGAATATATGGGATATGTGCTCGGTATCACTCATAATAAACATAATCAATTAACATTAAAATAACTAATACATATGAATGTAAATGTTTTTCTAAATCATTTTTGTCATTTCAGCCACATAAAGGTTTTTAAATAATACATAACAATTCTTTGTTGAACTGACACACCTTGGCGAGACTGTGCACATAGCATGCCTATGCCAGTCCCAACATCACAGAGGCCAAGCCTGGCGGAGACAGGGTACTGGATTAAATAAATGCAGCAAAAGTGATTCTGACTGAACAGGGGCAGAAGCACAAAAGTGATTCTTTTTCCCAGTCTTCTGAGACCATTTTTATGATTTAATCAAAGCGGTAGCCATAACTCTCAGCAAAACTCAATTGTAACTGTCACAAAAACGATTGCTCCTCTCAGCACAAAAGTGTTATTTTTGGACAGGTCCACGCAAGGGGCTGGATTGGTCACGGGTACCTGGCAATATTCAAAGCTTAGATTGACTTGGTAATGTATTAAATGAAACACAGACTATTCATGATAGAACCGTCTGCTGTTGAGAGAAAGGCATGCGTCCTGTCGTGTCATATAAAAATAGGCCACCACTCCAAGTATTCTTGAAGGGAGAAGAGGCAAAGAGTTTTTTTTAAAATGTATTACTGAAAAGACAACAATGTGGTGTTGACATATGGCCACATCTGATGATCTCGAGCTGAAAGTCGTTAGCATTATTTCCTCGAAACGTCGCTCTTGAGGGGATAGCACTGACACGTGTAATATACCAGCCGGGGATCAAAAAACGAAGACTGTTGGTTTTAGCGGTCGTGCGTTCCACATAGGTTACTGTGGTGGGAAACTTTGGTTCAGGTTCTCCGGAGAAACTTTTGAAACAGTCACATCCTCTGTAGACTACACAACCTTCTCCATTTCATTCCCACTCGAAATTAAGCAAATTGAAATATTACAATCTTTGTGCGGCCTAATCATTTGTTTATTTGGAGAGGCGAGCATGTTCAAAATGAAAATTGGAGCATGTTTGCTTCAACTAAATTTATCACGAAGCCTAAATGAATGAGTGCTCTGTGCAGTCCCTGAACGTTTATCGCAAATGAAAAAGTCACACAAACAGACTTTTCTTGCAGTGGCCATGTGAAAACACTGGCTAGTAATCTGTTCCTTATCGAAGACAGAGTCTCCTAGTTGATCAAACATGCTTCTTTTGACTAGTCATAGTTTATTTACCTATCCCTATCATAAGGTCTGGTAGGAGAGAGCATACATCATCTTAAGAGTCTCTAAACTGTTTGCTATGACAAACGCTTTCACCAAGATCACAAGTTCCTGACCCCTGGGTGCATTTAATCAGCAGACACTAACAAGACCAACAGATGATAGCCAAACAGAACTGCAGTACCAATAGCCCAATCACTGAGACTTATGTCATGAAACAACCTACTGTAAAGCTCCAAACTAAAATAGGAAAATTAATATATTTTATTTATTATTATATTTTATCTCTGTATTAAAATATAAATAATTATTTTATATTAATATATATTCAAGCATAAAGTACATACATAATTATGGATCATGGATATCAAGAATTACACAAATACAGTATTTATTTCAATATTCTTAGTCTTTATAAATGTTTGGATCTCTATTATTATCAAGGAGTCAGTCTCTGATTCATGTAGGGTCATTCATTTGGCAATCTGCAGAAAGAGAAGAACACCAGTGTGACAAAAGCAAAGCTATAAAACTAATGGCTTGAGTAATTGCTCCATTCATTAAGTCCAAGACAATCCTGAGGCCACACTGTAAGTATTACATAAGCATTAACACTAGAGAGAAGCACAACACCCAGGGTACCGAATGAATGAATGAATGAATGCATGAATGAATGAATGCTTAAATGAATGAATGAATGAATGAATCAATGAATGAATGAATGAATGGTGTTATCAGATGACTCTGTGTACTGTGCTGCCAAATTGTCTGGCTTAGTCATAGAGCAAGTTAAAGGAGAATTCCGGTGTGATATTGACCTAAAGTGTGTTGAAACATGATACCGAGTGTGAACATATGTCTCATAGCCCATCTCGACTTGTCCCCTGCACTCCAAAATCTGGCGCTAGCTAGCCGATGCTACCAACAGCTTTTTCAATGGTGGTGCTTCGGCATCGGGCTAGCCATGCAAATAAATCACTGTTTTACACCATTTACGAGGCTAAATGTATCTCCACACTTCATTGGTAGACTTCCGAGGGCCCTGACATTTAAAACGAGACATTGAGAACTTTGAAAAAGCACTGGTAGTTTACTTACAAGACGATTTATACAGACAGTATCTTCACGAAGTTTAGCGTTTGCAGCCATCTTGAATTTAGTCACGATAAGTCGAGCGACGAGTAAGAATGAACAGGTATGATAAGGGATCAGATTCCAAAAATAATTCAGTGGAAATGCATGGATTCCAGCAGCAACTGAAAAAGCTGTTGGTAGCATCGGCTAACTAGCGCCAGATTTTGGAGTGCAGGGGACAAGCCGAGATGGGCTATGAGACATATGTTCACACTCGGTATCATGTTTCAACACACTTTAGGTCAATATCACTCTAACTGTATCTAACAATATCGCTTTAACTGTCCTACGGAAAAAAACA
>NC_063204.1:30418084-30453084 GCF_017589495.1 Alosa alosa
ACAGATTGCAGTGTTCTGGCCCCTCTCTCTCGCCCTGCGATGGACCACTGAAGGCATGCGGAGTGAGACAGTGATAGAGCGATAGAGTAATAGAGCAGAGGATAAGATGGGTTGACAGATAAAAGTCGGCGGATGAGTGATAGAGGACTAACATGCATCCCCTTCCACACCAAAGACCGCTGTGTTTCTTGGACGTACAGTAAGACTGCCTGGACTCTGGGTTGTGGGAATGTAGGTAGACCTCTTAGCAAATCTTTTCTGCACTCATAAACTGTACCCCTGTCTGTATACGGTGTACTCTCTGTAGACGGTCTTCGCATTACGGGAGCTTGACTACATTGAAAGAATGTGCAGGTTGAAGAAGCAAACATTAACCTCTTTGACCTCAAATAAAACCATTCACTACAGAACATGGCAGGAGACTACTGTCAGTCAGCTGATTTGTGGACATGCAGCTCTTGTAAGTAGAGTTTGAACTGGTCTCTGACCCAGACAACAGTGATGTAGCACAATACTCATGTTTCAGCATATCAATGATTCTGGTGGTGATTTTGGTGATTCTAGTGTTGATATTTCAGCTTGACAGCCAGTCACTCACACCACAGCTTTCCTCATCAGTTTTCTTTTCATTGCACACGCAAACCACATTGCTAGAGCACTGTCAACAGACCTTCACTGAATTTGGATTTGAATGTGAGGCCATGAAACAGCAGCAGCATCTGAGAAACGGTTGGCCCAGTTACAACTCTCGAACCCGGATATCACTTTGGATCTGAAAACATCTGCTGAATCCCACTCCCTTTAAAATCACAGAGCTCAGCTTTAATGTCACTACTGTACTGACCACAGAAGCGTCCACACTCACCTGTTTGCCAGCCTCCGTGAAGTCAGTGTTGTGTTGCGGGTCCTTCACTGGTGGCCTCTCCAGGCTGCGGCAGAGGAGCCAGGTGACCAGGCTGGCCACGAACATGCCGATGTCGGGGATGAACACACGGATCCCATTCCCCGCATCCGCCCCTCGCACACTGAAACCCAAAAAGACATGTCAATCTCTTTTCACCTTTATTAGGAGCAGCATAGTAAAGAGCAGTAATTAATATCAAGTCTTATGCCAAGAAATTACAGCGCTACAGAGGAGTAATAAAAAGAACAGGGTTTTAAAAAGAGTTTTAACAGAACTATAACATCATTTTTTAATTAAACTTTATGAGTAAACTGGCATGATGATCCAACTTTTTTTTGCATTTCATGGATCACAGCATTTTAGAGTTATCATTAAAATGGTTACTGTACGTTTTGTTCCCCATAAATATTTCTTGGTGATTTTTTATTCTGAGCCAATTACAAGACCCCCACAATTCTAATATTCCCATTGACTGTACTTCTTACTCTTCGAAAGCTATTTAAAAGGACTCATTTAAATTAGGCATTTTAGTCTATAAGAATGGAAATAGTTTAACAGCCTAAAGAGCACAGTATGTCTTGTCCATACATTACACCCCAGAAAAACAACGCTAGCTTCATCTCCACCCACTCTCATAAAAAAAGCTTAGCCCTTATTAAATTGCATAAATATTGTCATTAACCAGAGAACCCATAAATGTTTTTTTCTAAATGCCCTTAGAGGAAAATGAACAGCTGAGATGAAATGGTCTTTCACGCTAAAGTGCTTTTTAGTAGTGCAACTATGTGCTGCAGTGCCTCTTTCTTAACCAAAAGAGAAAAGAACAGAAAAAAGGAAAAAGAAAGCACACAGAAACACTCTGTTCCACAATAAAGGGCTGTGATTCCCAGTGTCCTCCTTGAAAGCGTCGAGCCGTCTGGTTCTCATTTCCGTGAGCTAGTGAGCTGTGGCCCTCACCACCCTCCCCAGCACGCTTATCCCCTCTCTCTCTCTACCCCCCTCTCTTTAATTCACACACTTTTTCTACCTCTATCTCTCTGTACCTTATGAAGCCTGTGGACGCAGTCATAAGGACAAGCTTCTCTTAAACCCTAACTGCCGTTCCACCACTCTGCCTGAAACACAGTATTGGACCAGCTTCACGCTTGCTCCATTCACAATCATACCTCCTCTGCCAGTGGTAAAGAGACCCTCGTTTTCACATCTTTAAAGGTTTACGCATGCCAAGGCACAGTTACCATTCTGCTACATTAAAGCTGAACACTCTCTCCCCGCCTGCCCAAAAAACAAAAGCAGCCAGCTCTCAGGGGAGCATGTGGGAGCTTGGTAATACCCTGAACAAGCTCTGTAAAGGCTGAATGCCTGTTGAGTCAGAGAGATGTGTGGTCTGAAACAACAATCAGAGATCATCTCCGAACATCCCTCTGTGAGAACAGGAAAAGGTTTATGGGAGGGACACCCATAAAAAGACTCCATTGATGTTATCAGATTGCATGCTACATTATGTCATTAGATTACCCAGGTATAAAGTCGAGTATTATGCAGCAGTAATACATTTAATCAGTCTTTATGCTTAACTGGCTTCTTCATCTGAGATAAATGCAAGTCCAGGTCTATTGCTAGCAATACTGTACGCAAACAATGACAAATCCCTCATCTTCTACAAATACACAGAACCGGAAATCAGAGCTTTTACGATCCTGTTTTTGCTTTGAGATCAGTGCGTGTTAATCCTAAACAAATGTTTGGATTCACACAGAGCTCGCTCAGCATGCCACCTCACTTTTCAAAGATGGCCCCCGCGTGTCTGTCCCAGGACACAGCTGCTTTTGAAGTAAGGCAATATTTGCTGCGTAAAATTTAATAAGCGGCAGACGGCGCTAGAAAAACACGTTGCAGGGGCATTCCGATTGGCCCGCGAAACAACACGGGTTCCTCGGTAATGAAGTGCTTGCCTGTGTCCAAACAGTTTGCACTATTGGCTTTTAAAGGCTCTTTCATCTAGGGCAAGCTCATAAAGAGAAAACTGTGAGCTGGCAAAAAAAGTGGGGTGCTCGCACATGGCACTGATTTCTGGGTCCGAGAGACGGCACTGTTACGGAATAACTGTCTTTACGCTGTAAACATGGAATTAAAGGGCTGGCAATCAAAGGGCTCGGTAGTCATCACACCTAAAATGAGAAGGCTGAATTTACAGATCATTTAAAAAAAGAAAAAAAAGAAACAAAAAACATGGAGGCTGGGTCTGGGTGGGGTATGGATTTACACAGACATTGTACCTGAATAAGATTTATGTAAGTACAAGGAATTTGCTTTAGGCCAAAACGCGGGAGGGTAGAGAATAGCAAAAACGGAGGGAGAATGAGTGCAAGTATTCATTAACGCCACAGTTGAAACAAGATGGCAGTGAGTGCATTGGCTGCTGCCGCCTGGCTTTGATAAGGTTGTAAGCATAGAGCGTGCGAGGGATAGATTGTGGGGAGGAGGGTGCCCAGTAGGGGACACATAGCCGGCTGGTGAGGCCGATGCGTTATCAATCGAGCTTAAGAGCGGCCGGCACAGACACTCTCCAGGGTGCGAGGCACGATTCCAGCACTCAAATACCAGAAAACTGGAGGGGAATCGGCTGCTTCCAGTCAGGCCAAGGCGGAGTTGTTCAAATAAACTAAAAAAACGAACAGGAATAACAAACTTAAGGTATAGGTTTCAACCTACATTCCGGGATTTCAACAAAAACGGTCACTTGCGCATTTGATATGACCAGTGAAACTGGCCTTTGACATAAAATTAAATATTTCAGGTACACCTAGGAAAGCGAAATAGTCATATTATTGTTCTGTACTGACCAGACAAATAGAGTAAATGAGATATTCATGTAGATAATCATGCTAATATATACTGTGTTTTATGCTTTATATATGGATGTATGTATGTACTATATATATAATGTATACTATTCATACCAATACGTCACATCAAACACCACCTAAGCCAGCACAAACAGATATTGTTACTCTTGTAAAGCTGAATTCACGTGTCTTGATTGTGCTTGCAAAACCCTCTGGTTTGGCTTCCATTCATGATCTGTTCTGTGAACATGAACTAAACGTGGGTCAATTTCCTCCTCATTTGCTGTGCTTGTGAGCACATTTCCACCATCAAACAGACCACACTCCCCATTTGTGTTAATTAAGCATTCCAACCAAGGCATGTATGTGTGTATGTGTGTGTGTGTGTGTGTGTGTGTGTGTGCACATACCAAATGCATGTCAGAGTCCCCCACCTGTGTCCTCCCTCATCATGTGTGTTTGCTATTAGTCCACATGCCTCCACATAGAGGGCCAGGAGAGAATAAACACATAACAGCAGGTTTTGATGCGGTCAGGCTCACTACGTGTGGCACTGAAGGCCTCACTAAATGCATTTCAAAGGTCCAGCTGGAGGTCTGTCGGCCAGTGTAATTGGATCATGCCTCTCTGAGAACCTCTGATGAGGAAGACCTGTCGTGATCATAATGAGGCCACTCAACCTATTCAGACATCTGTGCTCAGTATTTTATTACTTATTTTAGTGATGTTTTAAGAAAAAGAAATATCAAGCTGATCTCTTCTTCATCATTATTAAGAAATGATGAAAATGACCAGTATTGTTAATGAGTAGATTTGTGCATTTTACTGTAAAGAGAGAACATACTAAAAACAAGCATAGATTTGTGCATAGTTTCAGGAATCAACAACAAATTAGGAAGAAATACATGAGATTTTCTTCCCAATTAAGACCCTGTTGATGTGCATTTGTGGTAAATTATAGTTTCATGGTAAAATAAGATGAATATATCTTTATTTTCATGACTGTGAAGGAATCTTTTTACTGGTGAACTGGAATGTCTTTAGATGGGTGCCGCCTGTACAGAACCTTTTGCAAGTGAGAAATGAATCAGGTCAGAAAGGTTAGGCTGAATATCAAGAATGGACCACCTACAGCACCATTGGTGCTTCTGGATTCGTGGAATTTCAACACAAACAGATAGCATGTCAGCAAGCACGGCATCTACACGGGAGGGATTTGATTTACATATGGCAAGGGTGTTCCTCCATAAAAAGGTTCACTTTAGTGGCCAGGCCAGCACACTGAGGAGTTGCCATCCCTGATGGCATTGCCCCAGCATGGTGCCCACAGAGTTCTCCTTCAGGCTAATGCCCGTCTTGGGACGTGAAAAAAAAACATGTTGGCTTTAGCCATCGCTTCATTTCTGAAAGTGTTAGTCCAGAACCCATCAGTCAAAAGCAGATATTGCTCTTGGGGCATTTTAAGCATCTTGGGTAAGTTTAAAAACAGCACTCACTGATGCACTTATTCCTATTGTACTCTACCTTTTTTAAATTGTCCTAGATTTGTTGAGAGAATTGCTTTAAAAAGCTTAAACTGTTTACCATGTTGTTAGTCGCTTTGGCTAAAAATGTGTCAGCCAAATGTAATGTAAAGTATCCGGGAGCACAACATAGATTAATATTTTCAAATATACATATTTTTACATAGTTATACATAGTTTTTTTTTCTTTTCTGTAACTTCAATGTGGCTATTGCTAACTGTAGATACATTATCTATTTCAATTAATGTTCACAGTCAGTCTTGGTCTCGTTCAAGAGAAAAACAAATATTTGAACCCTAAGAGTCTGATCCCCAGGAAGTCTGCCACCAGGCTTAAAAAAGACTGCTCAGGATCCACCGTTACAGGACCACTGATTGAATCTGACAGTCACTCATATCTACGTCTCCTTAAACAACTCAACGCTGCTGTAATTGCATTCATAAAAATGATTTCTGGATTATGGACATCAGCAGAGGATAAATTATCGATGATGTCGGACTCCTTTCCCTGCAGTCGTTTTAGAAATCTGGTGCCACATTACACTACTAAACCACGGCTAATAGGACAATTCTTATAGGCTGACAGACACTCTGCAATTGTCGACTTAGGGAACCGAAGAGCCAGACAAGCATTGGCTGTCAACAGCATGATAAACAAGTTAAGGATAATTATCCAGCAGTGGGACGGTCAAACAGCTGCATTGGAGCAACAGTCTCTGTGGGCATGGGCTGGTTTTTGGTTTTCACGCGATGCAGGAATAAGAGAGTTTCTGGGAGTTACTGAGACCTCCATTGGGAGCCTGTGAGCAGCATTATGCTTGCTCAATTTACACTTGCTCATTTGGCCCGCCCAGCGCATTCATCCTGAGCCATGTGCCGGAGAGATTAGGCGTACGGTACAGTTTATCAGGCCGCTCGGCTGTCTGGGAAGCAAGCTCACGCTGAGCTCTACCTCCGCTACACAAGAAGGCATGCGCCTGAAATAGGTACAGTAGATCTCAGATGCCAGTGCATGACATGGAATGCAAGGCTGGCTACAGAGTGCAAGGATTGGAGGGTTTTTTTGCAAGAGGGTAACATTTGCTAGTGTTAGATTGGTCAGAGTTACTGTGAGATTGCCATGACAGAAGAGAACCAGTTCGAAAACACTTTTTACATTTTCAATGTAATTTAAGAGTTTGCATGCAACATGGTTCAGCCATACCATACATGTATGTGTTTGCTATTGTCCCACATGCCTAAACAAAGAAGGCCAAGAGAGAATAAAGACATCACAGCAGGTTTTGATGCCGTCAAGCTCGCTATTTGTGTCACTGAAGGCCAACCAGCTCGAAAATAGTGCAAATAAAGAGATTGTACATTAGTGTTTAGTTTCTATAACAGTCACATGTTCAGAAAAAGTATATATAAGTATAAGTACATATACTTTTTTGATCCCGTGAGGGAAATTTGGTCTCTGCATTTAACCCAATCAGTGAATTAGTGAAACACAAACAGCACACAGTGAACACACAGTGAGGTGAAGCACACACTAATCCCAGCGCAGTGAGCTGCCTGCTACAATGGCGGCGCTCGGGGAGCAGTGAGGGGTTAGGTGCCTTGCTCAAGGGCACTTCAGCCGCAGCCCACTGGTCGGGGCTCGAACCGGCAACCTTCCGGTTACAAGTCCAGAGTGCTAACCAGTGGGCCACGGCTGCCCCACAAAGGTAAGTTCTGAGTGTGAGTAGTCCAAGTTCTGTGGCTACAGCTAATTAGACCAAGAGCTACTACACATGTAATAGGCTGTAGTCATGCTGATTAACATGATAGCTCCTGCCCTGCACAGTGTTTGTGTAGGATTCACTTGCCACAGGATTGGTGAGGGGAACCGATGCCAGCTATGCATTTTCAGCACAAACAAATCAACCACTTCCCTTTTAATCCCCGATGAAGATGTCCTTACCAGGCAATTACTCCTCCGCAAGCGTCCTCAGAACACGGCGGCCATGGCGATTGCGGCCTAATTGTTTGTACAGCAAACATGCGCAGAGGCCCAGAGGCGCGTGGCATGCTGCCTGGGCAACGATGAACCCGGCCAAAGCCCACCAGGCACTGCCCCTCGCCAAGAGCAACACGAGAGCACAGTGGCACGATTCAGGCCCCCGCCTCAGCCGTGGGCCCCGAGAGCCGGCCGGCTTCGGCCCCTGCATGCGAAACCATCTCCCCCGAGCTTTTGCTGCCCCGGTTTCATCAGATTACAGAAAAACATTAGCAATTAATTTTGTGTGACCCCCATACTGAAATGGGGAACACATGTGCGAATTAATGTGAGAGAATTATGGTGTTGTGCAAGTGCTGTCTAATGCATGAGGTCACCGAGTGGATATAGCTAATTAGCTACTGTACACTGTGAGAAAAAAGAGTTTAGGTTCACAGAGAGACCACGACAGGTTTGTTGAGCCTCCCTTTTGTACCAAGCAATTTACAGCAATTATTGGGTCATGGGAAGCCCTCTCAATTCTGATGAAGGTTTGGTCCTACAAAGAATTTATTTTTGTCTTTGTTTTGAAAAGTTCTTGCTATACTATAGTATAGCATAATTTTCTATGTTTGGTAGTAGAAGCCAAAAGCCAATCAAAATTGCAGGTTTTTACAGGGTGAAAAATATATGAGTGGGATATTTGTTTTTGGAAATGTTCTCATATAAATTAAGTGAAATACATGTACTGCACTGGGAATTACCCTGACCATTTGAAAAGCAAGCACTATAAAACACTCCATGGAAATATGGGCAGTCAGAAAAAAAACAGATAAAGCTAAACAATACAGTCGTTTTTTTAAAAACAATGCTGGGAAACCTAATACGATAACACCATATCAAGTCTAGCCACTGTGTATAGGCACAGATCTATATCAAATGAGATAGAGGAGACCACACATGGTATATATAGACAGCATACTGGGACTTTGCCTCAGCCAGTCAGTGGAAGTACAGAAAACATTTGTTTTTCTGCCTGAAAAAACTTTTCTTTTCTATGATTAAAACAAGCCACTATGGGCACCAAGGGTCTCTAAAATACACAAAGATAGCATGTAATTGCCTATACTGCTGCTTCCTGAGGCATTCACACAACGTTCTTATGAACAGCAATTATACTGAGAATCACAGAAGTATTTCCCAAGGGAACATAAAGACGATTTACATTCTGGGACCCCTACTGCTAACCACGTACTAAAGCTTTCCACTGTAAATAGAACAACAACTAACCAGTAATGGTACATAAAGGTACAATAAACACTATGATGCAAAAGCCACTTTTCGTTTTGTTGCATAACAACAATGAACTGTTGCCAAGGGTAATATTCCGGCTGAGGCTCCAAAGCAAATTAATCCTACAATCACGGAGGGGCTTGTAGGATTAATTGAACTATTCAATTATAAATAAAAGAAAAAAAAATACACATCTTGGCAAACGTTACTGTCATGTATCAAATTTCACATAAAACATAACATTTTTAATTACAGCTTTTAATGAATTCATTGTTACACCAACGCATCTTGATAACTATAACCAGGCTTTGCAGGAGAGGTGTGATGCATTCTGGGTAGCTATGGCACACATCAACAGGGCTGAGAGGGAGGGGGGTACCTGAGTTACATAAACATATCCTCCCCCTTCCCACCTCGCCGCCGCTGGACACACCGGTCACGTGCCTCAGCAGCGAGACGACGAGATGTGCACCTTCGTATTTCACGGCCGGTGCTAAATTACAGGTGTGTGTCTGTCGACGCCGCCGGCCTGCCTGCCTCCCGTCCTGAGCTCCTGAGTCACACGGCTGCGCCTCAGCCTGAGCAGCTGTGGTCTGATGCGTTGTCTAAAGTAGCGGCGTCTCGCTGGCTTCCCCCGAGGCCCACAGGGCTATGAGTCACCTCTGCTGGGAGTGTGTCAGTGAGTTTTATGGGACTGATCAGATGCGTTTGTAACAGTGATTTATACAGCATTGCTATCATTAATCATTATGTCTTTATAAAGTTAGTTGTTCTATTGAATATCAATGTTTGCCTTGGAAGATGTTTTGAACAGCTTTGTGGAGGGAGTCTGTGAAATATCAGCATGCTGACTTAGACAGACACTGAAGAAATGTTATTTCTGCATGGTCCTCTCCTGCTTTACAGAAAATACACGCGGAATCCAACTGCACACATACACAGAAGATATACACCCCCCCAAGCCCATGCATCTTCATCAAAGTTGTAACTCTGTGTGTGTGTGTGTGTGTGTGTGTATGTCTGTAAATGTGCATCTGTGCATGTGTGTGTGTGTGTGTGTATGTGTTATTGTGTGTATGTGTGTGTGTGTGTAAATGGAGTGCATCAGTCAGCAGGCTACCCAGTGGCGACAGACTCTCCCGTCTGAGTCACTTACTGCCATTCATCACAAACTGTCACCTGCCCCACTGTCTGGGACAGACTGCAGCAGCGTCAATGCGAGACGCCGGCCAAAGCAGCTGCTTCTTCAGCAACAGACAGGAGACGGGGGAGAGGAGGACAGAGACGATCACTGATAGATGATTAACTTACTAACTATATTACTAACCTTAGAAACTGGGAAGAAGGGAAGAGAGCAGAGTGGAGAGAGGAGGAGAGAAGTGAAGAAGGGAGAGGAGGGAGGAGGGGAGAGGACAGGAGAGAGAGGAGGAGAGCAGAGGAGGGGAGAGGAGAGAATGACTGTCCCAGACTGTCTTGGTGTCTCAGAGCGAGACGCCGGGCAGCACAGCTGCCATCACTGACTAAAGACAGAGAGACAGACGTCTGCTGCATCAGCAACAAACAGGAGACAGGGGAGAGGGGGGCAGAGACGGTGTCACTGTCAGATTATTCACTTTATTAACTATATTATCGGAACGTCACCTATTACCGACCGTCCCGTATGTCCAACCTCTTACGCGTATGTATCACTTAATATTCATTTCTATACAAACCAAGACGGCGGATTCATAAAGAAACGCAAGCACCCACACCATAAGAGTATCTAAATTAGCTATATACCAAAAATTACATTTTACATAGAGCTGTAAACAGTGTTGTAAGGCTGCGTGTACAAATCTGCTTAGAGCTCTAGTGGAATTTTGATTTGCGACGAGAATTCTCGATCTAACCGTTGACGTGCCGTGAGAAAGGTCAGAAATAAGCGACCCACCAGGCCAGCACTAACCTGCTGTGGTAAACAAAATCAGATATTTCAGGCAGTAAAAGCCCCCGTAAGAACCAAACCAGATTTTGAAGTATTAAAAAACATTGTTGTTTTAGAATTTTCGAACAAAAGGGCCAGTAATTGGTGCTTTTACGATAGTAACCCTAGAAACTGAGAAGAAGAGAACAGAGGAGAGAGGAGGGGAGAATGGAATAAAGGAGAGGAGAGGAGATAAGAGGAGAAAGGACAGAGGAGAGAGAAGAGGAGGAGAGGAGAAGAGAGGAAAGCAGAGGAGGGGAGAGGAGAGAATGTATCCTGGACTGTCTTGGTGCTTCAGACACCCAGGCAGCTGCCATCACTGATGTCACTGACAGACAGAGGAGATGAGAGGGGAACATGGAGGATCACTGTCAGATTATAAACATGATTAAATAAATAATAGGACGTAGGAGGTTGGAGAGGAAAGGAGAGAAGAGTCCAAGCGGACTGAGATAGAACCAAAGAAACAGATAAGGAGAGCGGGGGCAGAAGGGATCAGAGCATTAGAAGAGACAGACAGTGAGAGACAGAAAAGAAGAGAGCAGGGAAAAGAGGTGAGACAGACGGTGGCTAATGAAAATGTTAACTTCTGCTAATGTACCAACTCGTGTTATACACTACATAAATATGCTAAGTGCAGAAATATGCTAAATTCAGTCCAGGTATGGATGTTAGGAGCTGAGTCAATTTGATGTTTTTTTAACCAGTCATTCTGGTAACACCAAAGGTCAACACTGACAAATGTTTGTACCTGCACTTTAGCATACTAGCATTACATTTAACATCATAACATCATCATTAAGGCCACCGCATACTACTTGTTTCTAGTTTACCTCACGGTATCTAACCTACGTATCCACAGTTTGGATGCAGTATCAAAATAATGTTGCTAATTAAACATGAAGAGAGAGAACTGGATCTGTAATTGGGAAATGCTAGCATACAAGGACCTGAAGTACATCATCTCCTCCAGTGTGTAGTGAACAGACACATTTTTTCACCAATACTTCAACTCCTGAACCTTGGAATTTATATGCCAATGTAAATACGGCTCCATCCGATTCCACACCTCTGAACTGACACATGTTATGCTTACATGATATGATTATGATGATATCACTGTAATCAAAAGTTTATGTATGTATTATTTTCAGTCAGTTTTATACCTTTTTAATCCTGTTACAGTTCAAGCATGTCTATGAGATCATAGGCAGTCAATTTATCTATCAAATGATGTACCGCAAAGTACAACAACTGCTTGAGTCTGGGTATGGCAATGACAGTACAATATCCAATATTATGACTCACAGAATTACATACAGGATAGTGTAGTAGGCCTTTTCAAGTGATCTGATATTGAAACAAAACTCCCAATAAAACAAGATGTTCTTCATTAGTCTGATCTATGTTATGCACCTTTGACCTTCCTTTGAATATTTCACTCCAAAACATCAAGACATGATTACTTACTAGGGTGAATGATAAATGCTGTGGTCACTGCATGTCTTTCACCGTTATATTCATCAAAATGTGTAGAACACACACACACACACACACACACACACACACACACACACACACACACACACACACACACACACACACACACACACACACACACACACACACACAAACACACACACACACACACACACACACACACACACACACTTGCACAGACCAAGCTGTGTGTGGAAAATTCACATCAAAAGCTTTTCCCATGACCCCCTTTTCCACACTTGCATCACTCATTGCAGCAAGATGCTATCAATATGCTCCTGCTAGAAGCTGCTTAGGCATTATGAATTAGCCAATGTCATGCCTGTGACAGCCATTCAGGTGGGCCAGCTAAAACAAATGAGATGCTGGGGAAAATGTTTGTAGACACACTTAAATAGAAAACTCTATAGCTTGTTGATGGCATAACTGTTTAAACAGACAGCAGTGTGAGAACTTCAGAGATTGCACAGAGAATTTGTGTACTTAATATAGCCGTCAGCATAACCAAGATTTTTGGCACAGGAAGTTGGTGGGGAAACCCACATTCTTCCTGCAATTATGATGTAGGGCATTGTTCAAGCTTGTAGTATTAGTTCATTTTGGATTAAACAAGTTTCTTTTGATGCGGCCTTTTCCCTCATCTATTGTACTGTGATGGCAGAGTTCCTCCTGCAAAGGGACGCAGGGTGTACGAGGGGGAGGATTTGAGGTGAAGGGTCTCTATTGCTGAATAGCCCTCTGTGAAAAGGACAATGCTTTAATCCAAAAGAGAGGATTCGTGTTTTATACACATGAAAAGGTCATATCACACACTTTAATGATTATTTTTCTCCTCACATATGAAAACTTTAAGAGCTTATGGTCATCCTTTATTTTCAGTGTCCATTGGTAGTATGCATGTAATACTTAATTTCATATATGAATGAATAATTATTGAGATTGATTCATGAAGTTGCATTAAGGCTCAGGACTATATTTAGGGAGTGTAACAGTGTAATACCTACTTAAGTATATAGCATTAGTTATTACCTATGTAAGTACGCTGTTATATAAAGTGAGTTTGATCCTCATGTTCAGAGGACGCTAAAGGACCCTTACAAATCTGTCTTTCTCACAAGAGTATATGCACAGCACATTGTTGTTGTTGTCGCCTACAGTCTCATCTCTGAGGACGCAAGTCAAAACATGCACATTGCGAACAAAGTAGTACCTCTCAAAGCCCAGCTGTCGAATCGACTTCTCCCACGAAGAACCTGAAAGGGAGACACAGAACTGATGAAATAGAAATGCTTTGCAAAGAAAAGAAAGAAGAAAAACACACTAATGCAGAAGAAAAGCACATACAGTACAAGCAGAACATCATGTAATGCAGAAGAAAAGCACATACAGTACAAGCAGAACATCATGTAATGCAGAAGAAAAGCACATACAGTACAAGCAGAACATCATGTAATGCAGAACAAAAGCACATACAGTACAAGCAGAACATCATGTAATGCAGAAGAAAAGCACATACAGTACAAGCAGAACATCATGTAATGCAATCCTGCAACAGACTGTGCCATACAACTGGGTATAGTTGATCTATTTTACAACTGGGTATAGTTGATCTATTTTACAACTGGGTATAGTTTATCTGGCACTCAGGTTTGAATATTTCGGACAATGATGGCTGATTTCAATAGATTTTACCTTATAACTATTCTCCCTGCTACCACACACACACACACACAATCCTGGAAATGACGTCTGAGGTGTATGTGTGTGTGTGTGTGTGTTCGCAACATTCTCACACTTCATTGGGAGCGAGTGCGCCGATCAGAACCACATGTGTTGAGGTGAGCCCCACACACACATAGGTGATGAGTCCGGCGAGACCCATCCCAACCTCTCCTGGAGAGAGCTGACATCCCCTGTGATTCATAAGCAGTTGGCTAAGAGAGGTGTATGTGTGTGTGTGTGTGTGTCTGTGTGTGTGTGCGTGTGTGTGGGGGAGAGAGACTAAGAGAGAAAGAGTGAGAGACTGAGAGAGAAAGAGAGAGATGGAGAGAGAGCGGCCTTTGGGTTTTTTCTACCCTTGCTTGCTTTTTTAGCCATGCTTCAGATCAGATGTGTGTTTAAGCGACGCAACAAACTGTCCGCCCAGACATCAATCCTGCTCCACGCTCGGGAGCCTCTCAAGCACGCCGAAGCCCTCGTTAAGAGCCTGCTCTGTGGCGCTTGTTTACAGGGACACTTCCACGTATTCTGCTGCACCTCAGGGGGAGTTCTGTCTGTCTGTGGCACTAGGCCTCTGTTTCCATGCCAACTTACTGTGCTACATTCATCCCTTTTTAGCGCTTAAGCTGATGACAAATCAGTGCGGCTTGTATGCGGTTAAGATAATTATCCCTGTAATTACTGTAGGTCTTCGTCCTGGCAGGTAAATAAATGCCTCACTCATTTAAGTTACCTCAGACTGTTATGACTGTTTGCAAAATGACAAAGCAAAACCTGTGTGTTTGATATTAGGGTGGGTGAGCTGTGTGACTTGACACAGCCGCTAATGTTCTATGTTCATTTTTCTTGCCCACAAGAGTTACGATTCACAGCTTTATTTGTATGTACAAGAATTCATATGCATACATATGCTCATACATATTTGTTTCTCTTTATCAATTTGCCTTTCATGTTTACAAGTGTTTTTCACTGGATACAATTGACATGTAGCAAGCTAGCTCTAGTTACCATTCCTCAGTCACAACCTACTGTATGATCTACTGCTGGTGCCAAGAACAATATGTCCCCACCAAGGATTTCTAGAAAGTTCTTCAACCCCAAAAACGTCTGTGGCTCCCTTTGCCCCATAATGTACACCTGTAACATGGTAAAATGAGCCATTGGTATTTGTTGATGTTGGCCATCAGACAGAAGGCCTTTCAAGACGCCTTTAAAGATTCTTTTGTATATTGTTCCCCAGATGCCCTTCCCCTTTGCTGAAGTAATACATGAGACGTTTATCTGTGGGCTCCTATGGGTCATGTACAGTTTACAGACCAACAGGCCAATAGACGGATCACGTCCCAAACATACACACACATGCAGTGCACATGATATACTCTGTGTTCTTGTCTAGCTCAGTCCCTTCCGCCTCAGACCACTTTCCCTGCAACAACACAGTGGTTTCCTGCTATTGAGGAGTTATCTGCAGAGAAGCACTGCACTTTGAGGATTTCTAAAAGAGCCAGACCAGATCAAACACTCGGAGCCCGTTAATACGCTCTCTCTTCATTAATGCGACGCTGGGGCTCAGGATTTATGCAGGGGCAAGGAGCATGAGAATGAGAGCCTGGTTGAGTGGTGTTCTTGGAGAAAGCTGCCTCGACGCATGCTGGATAAACACCTGAGTCAGCATCCAGAGGGGGTCCAGAGATCGGCCCCCCCCTGAAAACCCTGAGGGAACTCGGCAGTGGATGACTAGCCCCCCCTCTCCTGTCCTCTCTGGGCTCCATCTTGAACTGTAGCCAGTGTAAATCCATTCAGGGTGGACAGAATAACGGCACAATTGGGTCAGAACAGGTCAATATCTCAAGTTTAAGCATCCATGTGTCAGAGATGTAAAAGAATACAGTTAACACATTTCAACTTGCAGTTTTACACTTATGAAACAGGAGGAAAGAAATGGCAACACTACTCTGAAATACGATATTAAAGGTGAACACATGGGTCCTTGCATATGATGAAAAAGAGAAGGGTCTGCAGCAACTATATTTCATGCGGAAGCTGAGACAGTTCAGAGTAGAGAGAGACATGATGGTCCTTTTCTATCGCTCTTTTGTTGAGAGTATTTTAACTTTCTGCTCCAATGCCTGGTATTTTTCACTGTCAGTGTCAAACAAAAATAAATTACACAGGATAGTTAACATGGCCAGCAAGATTGCTGGACATCAGTTAAATTCTCTGACCACAATCTGCGAATCCAGGGTGGTGATGAAAGGACAAGCAATCTGTGGTGACAAATTACAACCCCTATTCCAGCTGTATGAGGTGCTGCCATCAGGCAGAAGATACAGGGTGCTGTCCTTACAGACCAACCGGGCTCACAAATCATATATTCCTACCAGCATTACACTACTAAATAAGTTTGGGAAAATAACTTGATCTGTTTTCTGTGTGATAAAACTACTGTGATAATACACTGGTGCTAATGATATAGCACTTTACTGTTTTATACCTGGTGCTGTGTATGGTTATTGGGGGGGGGGGGGGGGGGGGGGGTCCTGTGGTCTGTTGTCTGTCTGTCTATCTGATGAGCTGTATGGTCCAAGAAGTATCTCCGAAAGGATCAATAAATGTCTATCTATCTAAGGGTACAAATCTGGCTGTTAATGAATGTCCACAGTGAAAGCTTGTGTATGGACCAAAGAGGTCCAATACTGATTGAATGGTTGTGTTTTCACATAAAAATAAAAAATACACCAGTGTCTGTCTGTAACTCTCTACCCTAACCCTCTACTGGAACTGAGGTCTGCGCTCCCGCGGTAGATCCGCGGGTCCCGACGCAAAAGAGTGCGGCACGGGACAACTTTTGAAAGCTCTTTGCGGGAGCGGGCGGGATGAGAGAGGTGCGTTCGCGGGTGCGGGACAAACCGATGATTCACTGCACTCCCGCAAATTAAATATGTGCGTAAAATTAAATATGGAAATGATTAAAGTACTGTTCATAACTATAGTTCAGCTGGATGTTCTGTTAGGCAGCATTAAAAAAGGGGTTTAAAGATAACTGACGGATAGCAGGCCTATAGCCTATATTGTCTGTTAGCGACCGAGGCAGCCAGCCCACCAATTGGGATGTGAGCTTGGGGTTGTAGGTGGAAAAGGAGGTGCAGGAGAGGTTTTCAGCGTGCAATTTCTATTTATTAAATAACCAAAAGAAAAACTTGCAGGAATAGCAATAGGCTATTATTTAACAAAAAAAACACTTTCAAACAAACAAACAAACCAAAAATAAGTTCAGTATTCCAGTTCAGTATTCCAGTTCAGTATTCCAGTTATCAACAATCGCAGAGCATAAAGCTAAATCTCTACCTCACAACAGGAGCGCTGCTCTCTCTTTGCTCTCTAGGGGAACTGAGCTACCCCTCTTAAATAAGCCTACCAATTGGCCTAAATTAGCCCAAATGAGGATATTGGCTCAAACCACCCAAATAGGTAACCACTTTCACTGGACATTCACTATTAACAAAATAACTAACTATTACAAATATATACAAAATGGCAATGGTGCATATTACTACAAAAATACATGTTAATTACCATAACCAATATTCCCCACATACATAATAATAATAAGAAGACAAACAGACAGGGCAAACACCCCTCCCCCTGTGGGATGTTGGTAAAAGCACTGTCCCAACGCGAAGCGCGCTTCCGCAATGGGACAGTAGCTGGGAAGCCGAGGCACCAGGAAGTGTTGTGAGTATGGTGAATGTTAACCGGTTTACAGGCGTTGTACAGCGAATGCAAATGGTAAATGGAATGACAGTGGGTACCACACTATGTGTTTAAGTTACCGGGGACAAAGAAAGACATTATTATAATTAACGCCGCTTTTGGCAAAACTAAAGAAAAATTGCGGAAATCATGAATGAACGCCAAACTGGCGGCAAAACTCCCGACACTAACGATTAGACAAAACTGTACACCAAACACACTTTACACAACATGAAATAATACTTCAAACAAACACACAACATCGTTTACACGCCATGGAGATGTGGCGGGTGACTGTGTGTGTATGGGTGCATGTACTGTATGTGTGTGTGCAACCGAGTGGAGTCTCTCCCTCTATCGCATTTCAAGTGCTGCACCGAAACGTCTTTACAGTCCGATATAGGGAGAAGGGGGAAAGTTCAGCTTCTCACATTGTCGTTTACGTGGGTTCAATTTGTTCCTGCTGCTCATTGTTAAAACTCAAAAATCGAAAGCATGACAGAGGAAGAGGGCACCAGAATAGGCCTAGCCTACTTCAGTTGTTAGCCTACATTCAGAACCAAGAAACTGACATCTGGAGTCTTTCTCAGGTGTGTGTGCTCCTTTCGTGGGACAGAAAGAAAAGCTGAATAGGCTATCCCTCCTGCATGCGGGCTTTAGCGGGCGGGAGCGGGACATCATATTACAGATGCGGGCGGGAGCGGGACTAAAAATGACACATTAATGTGGGAGCCGGACAGAATATTGCGGGAGCGGGACTGAAATATCAGTCCTCCGCAGACCTCTAACTGGAACCCTCTACCCTAACCCTCTACTGGAACCTTCTACCCTAACCCTCTACTGGAACCCTCTACCCCAACCCTCTACCCTAACCCTCTACTGGAACCTTCTACCCTAACCCTCTACTGGAACCCTCTACCCCAACCCTCTACCCTAACCCTCTATTGGAACCCTCTACCCTAACCCCTTACTGGAATTACTGTCCCTCACAGGAAACCAGATTGGGTTGGGGTGGTAGGCTATTGGTAGTTGTGTTGTGGGAGCAGAGTTGGCGATCGGAGTGCGGGAGGCTAATAACCCTGAAGTGGTGGGAGCAGCAGCAGCAGGGGAAACTCAGATTTCCTCTCATGACTCCAGCCCAAGTGAGGAAGCACTGATTGAGCTGGCCAGTGGCATGGGCAACTGTATGTGAGGGTATACACCCATAACCCACTCACATGCACGCATTCACGCACACACAAACGCACACAAACACACGCACGTATGCACACCGCACATACACAGACACACACACACTCAGCAGTTCCTCAGGTGTGGTATAAACTTACACATTACACATTTCAACTTTGAAAACACATTTTTTTAACATATTGTGTTGGGTTATGAATTCTTGGGGAGGAGGCATGCAAGACATGTTTTATCTTTGATCATTGGTTGCCTTTTTTTTGCTTTAGTTAATCTCTGCAATTACCTGCATGCCTACCATAAACAGAAGAAGAAAAAAATCAAAAACAGTTTTTAACATGTGATCGTACCCAGACAGCGTCAAAGTGTCTGAGGGGATAAGAGAGTGTTTGAAGTGGCTAAGCTTCAACTTTATACTAACAGCACCATGACACCCGCCCTAAAATCACTCTGAATACGACGACTTAGGCATGCACGTACACACTAATGGTTTTTGGTGATTGAGGTGAACATAGCGAGAATACACGCACACCATGAACATTTCTCAGGTCTGGTTGGTTTGCCAGATAATATAAAAGGTGTTAATCTCTTACATTTCTGTATCATCTATTTGTATTATCTTAGCTTAGCTTATACCTTTCAAAATATACAGTATGGGGGAAATAAACTGTGACAGGCTGGTTTAAAAGAGCTGTAGAGATGAATGGTATTTCCTCGAAGTCCAAATGATTGTGCATGATGAGCAAACAAGCTTTCCATACTGAATCATTAAGTCTGTCCCTACACATACCACAGTCCCCCTACTGAGCATTTTACAACTTCCTCTGCAGACTTTGTCATCCAGAGTTGTGAAATCACCTGCTAAATTGTAGCCATACTGCTAAAATACCACAGAGTTTACGAACATGACAGCAAGAATACTTTTCTCCAGAATCATCACTAAACGCAGATCATCTTTATTCAAACAACACAATCAATACAATTTGCATTGAAGTATCAACCGTGAATTAAAATAAATTCATTCTGGACCCTTTCAATAGATTTGTGTGATAAGCTTGACAATTCCAACAACACAGAGAAATATCACTTCTAATAACCTCTGGGTCAGTGGGTGAACGTCCAGTGACTGACAACATGATGACAGTGTGAGTCTCCCACCCATGGGGTCAGCCCAGGTGTGGGCGTGTGACCTGGTTTGTGAGGTCATATGACTAAGTAGGACATAAAGAACAACAGCTGCAGGACACTAGTGCTGGACCTCCACAGTGAGTTCAGATAGAGAAGCAGTCACACAATGAGAGACAGACGGACAGACACACACACACACACACACACACACACACACACACACACACACACACACACACACACACACACGCATACACACACACACGCATACACACAATATACATGAAATATACAGTAGCAGCCTTCACAATGCTGTGCTCCTTCATTTATTAAACACACACACACACACACACACACACACACGCACACACACACACATACGCACATACACTTTTTCATGTCTTCACAATCCTAACACTATAATTTCTCCTTAGGTCATTCAAGCAAAGCACCAAACAGCAGATGCACCTGTAATTAATGCTCAATTGTCTGCTGATGAAAAGGTGAAGAAGAGAAAGGAAGGGAAATGTTTCCTGTGTTTGTGCATACACAGAGACGGCCCCCAGGGTCCAGGGAGGGGCCATGTCAGCGCTCAAGAAAAAAAGAGATAATCGCACATTTATGTGCCTCAAAACTGCGAGCGATTCAGGATTATTTTTTACAGAAACACCTGCGGACAAGGGCGTTCTAAAAACAATCCCCACCAGAGGAGCTGTGGTTTCTTATTGTTGAAACAAAGCCACAGATCAGGCCGTCTGCGCAACGCAGCATGCTGTCTTTTATTATGGCTAAACGGGTGTTATTTGAGACCATGGCTCCACTTGGGAGCAGAAAGGGAAAAACAAGGCATTCAAAAACTCCTAAAACCCCAAAGAGAGAGCCACTGAAAAATCAACAACAAAAAACCCCCTGAAACTAAACAACTCTACATCACTTCCAGTCACAAAAACTACCACTGTCATTTCTTCAAGCCCAAAATAAGATTTACTGTAATACACGCTTGACTTGCATTCTGTCTTTTTTGTTTGTTTGTTTTTTAATGGCACTATTTCATTTCTGCATTTACTTGTGATGCAACTGCAGAGGATTAATATCAAGAAGACTGAATCATTTGAATTGCCAAGCATTGAGCCTCCCTCTGGCAAGTTTAGTTAGCAGTATTATAAACTATATTATTTTTGTCATTGCATATGGTCAAAGTAGGGAACACAATTCAGGGAACACAATAACTTTAACAAAAGACCTAAAGAGAGTGCTGGCAGTGTTTAGGAAGTTTAGCGTTTGGTCTTAGCAGCTCTTTAAAATGCCTCGTCTATAAAACCGCTCCTCATTCTCATTCAAATCCACAGGCTTCAATTAGCTATGTTTATGCCCTTCTATTCAAAGTGACCCGTTCCACGTACAGTCTTTTGTTTGATGTCAAAATGAGTTGTGGGCCACAGGGCAAAAGTATTTTTAGATCGATTTAAGGCTCCGGCATCCTGGGAGGAAGGCGATTCTTATCAGCCTCCCAGTCATTGACAAGAAGAGAGGAGGCAAAAAAATGGAAAGGGCTTTTTTGGTTTGGTGTGTTTTGTTATTATTGCTCCTGGCAGGGGCTTTACTGTAGTGACAGACGCAAATCCACACTGCTGGCACCGTGACAAGGGCGGCCAAGCTGCAGCGGATGCTAGAGTGGAGAACAAAGCATCATTACTCTCCTCTCCGCACACCACACAAGCACTGGGGAGGACTGGAGGAGTGTATGTGTGTGTGTGTGTGAGGGGAGTAAGAGAGTAACAGATCGACCTCTCTGAGGTGGGCTCCACACAGCCTCTTTCTCACTCACATTCCAAACAGACAGGCATGATGGGATCTGTATGGGGACTGTATGGCTACAGCAAGGCTTGTGTGCTACACTGGGCTATGGAGGCCAAACTGTTGTAGTTCAGTGCAAGGATGTGGTGTAGTCTGGGATACTTTACTCCATCACTGTGATAAATGAGGTGAGGGGAGTCAGTGTTAAATATCAGAAGATAATTTATACAGTTATCCCAGATGTACTGCACTGCAAATAAACTCATATGTGTTCCATCAAAAAGTGCATTTCACTCTTGATGTGATACAAAAAGATATTTTGGTACTTTTACTTATGCTGTTAATCTCTTTCTCTTTCTAAATCAATTACATTTAATTCAAATTTGTTTTATTGGCATGACACAGTGTGTGTGTGTGTGTGTGTAATGTGTGTGTGTGTGTGTGTGTGTGTGTGTGTAATGTGTGTGAGGAAGGATATGGGTTATTGCAGTATGCAGTATTGCGAATTTGCATTTATAGGTGCACCACTAATTGTCAATGTTTTATATTAATGTGCAGCTAGTATTACATCTTCCTCCTCTCCTAATATTGTAACTATCTTATTTTGGGGGGTCTTCGATCTCAGAGAATTTTATATATATAGCTTGAAATTTTGGGTAAAAGTTGTAGAGAATTTCTTTGTACTTTGGGGCAGCTAGTGAAGAAGTCTCTCTCTCTCTCTCTCTGTCCTGTCTCCCTGTCTCTTTCTCTCTCTCCCCCTCTCTCTTTGTCCCTCTCTCTTTTTTTCTTTCTCTCTCTCTCTCTCTTTCTCTCTGTCTCTCTTTCTCTTTCTCTCTCTCTCACTCTCTGTGCCTCTCTCCCTCTGTCCTTCTCCCTCTTTGTGCCTTTCTCTCTCTCTCTCTCTCTCTCTCTCTCTTGGGGCTCCTGACAGTTTGAGAGCCCTTCAGAGTGAGGCGGTGCTCGTGCCACGGCTCATTTAGAGGCGGATGTCATTTTTCACTGTTGCTGCTTTCATCCCGCTGCCCTGCCCAACATGCCCTCCGCTGCGCAGAAAAGGGCCGCTAGTGTTCTCGCTCCGCGTCCCTCCTGGGGGCTCGCAGGGGTCACTCGGGCCCCTGGCGAACACCTTTCCCTTTTTTCCTCTTTTGAGAGAGAAAAAAAAGTGAGGGATTGGTGTGTTGTGGGGTGGGGAAGACAGATTTATCCCCTGCCAACAGCCTTTGGGAAGGAGATGTCATTTTTGGCTGCGCTCCGGTCTCTGGCGTTTGCCACACAGGCACAGTTTTGAGATGCCAGCACTGAAATACAGGGAGCCGTGAGCGATAAGGAGGGCATGTGTTGCACACGCTCTTTTCACATACCAATCCCATTTAGGTCAAATACAGTATATATATTTATTGTACATTGTAAATATACATATATTGTATAAACATAATGTAAATAAATAATTATCTACGTCTAAACCAGTGGTATCTTTGGGATCTGACAGCTTGGTGAGTACATGTGTCCTTGCTGTTTGTGTTAGCAAGGTTTTTTGGTCTGTAGCTAATATTGAAACAAAGGAAATGGTGTTGAATGCTGAACAATCAGATAACCTTGTTGGTGTGACGGAGTGCTTCTTGTTTGTGTTTAAGTTTCCTCGAAAATTAGGGTGTTGCATGGGGGATGGCTGTTTAAAAGACCTTGGTTTACAGTGGACTTCATTTGTGTGTTCGCCATTCCACTGAATTGCAAAAAATTTTGAAAAGATACATTTTTCTCCAAGTCCTGTTTCTGTTTTCTGTGTGTGTGTTTTTTGGGAACTGATCTAGATTCTGTTTTGTTATAAACAGCTCAGGGCATCATACAAGTATGGACTTCTTGGAGTGTAAAACTGTGGCTCCATGAATAGCTCAGGCAGACATAAAATAGGAATGCTGATCTTTAAGTGCTAAACGTTGGTAAGATATTCATTTCTCCAAACACCACATGTTTACACGCATGCCATTTGATATACTATAGCACCTAACACCAACACTACACCAACAACTAAAATGGTGCTTCAGCAGTTTATGGAGCATAACATTCAAGATGACTTCATGTTGTTTATAAACAATATTTTACAAGACATTTCCAACTTAAAAAAAAACAAACATCAACGAGAAATAATTTATTCAGTAGCTTGCTCAGGTGCAATTCACGGCATTACTATAAGCCATACCGTACATGCTGTCTACATATCAGGCAGCAAATCCTCAGTGACGGACTGTTAGCTCTTCAAAACCCACACTTTTAGTTGAGACGAAGCAGATCTGACGCCCGCGAGAGAAAAAACAATATGGAGGCCTGTAACTCAATCCAAAGCCAATTACTCCCAGAAATTAAGAGCGTCAGTGTGAGTAACACTAGAACTGCTCCGACCAAATGCACACTTGCACTCAAAGAGCCAGGCATGGTTCCTGTTAAAAACCCTAGTGCTAGTGCTAATTAGCCATGCTGTCATTCATAATCATGCCGCCGAGAAGTGAAGTTGGTGTGCCCAGCTGAAGGAGAAAACGGAGAACCCGTCCAAATGATGAGTAGCGTAACATTTTCTGGCACTGTTGTGAAAGTAATAAATCTCTCTTTTTTCCCCCTCCTTCTGCCTTTGTGGCGGTGAGGGGTGTGTGGAGACTTGGTAGTTGTGGCAACTCATGTACACTTTAGATATGTTTAAAGAAGCATAACCACAAGGTTTTGTATTGTCCTTTTGCTTAAACCTATGAGACGCTACTGCTCCTCATCTCAAGGTTGTGGTCAGTACACAACTAAATCGGATTGTGCACTTTGTGTTCTATGATGATTTCTGATATGAACACACACACACACACACACACACACACACACACCCTCCACACATCTGCTCCACATATGTTTTAACAGCCCCATGGGGACTCTGCATGACCTCCTTGGGGTCCGACCTCTGACCTGGTCAAACAGGATTCTGAGGAGCAGCTGTGAGGGAGGCCGTCTGGGCCTGTGGCGTGTGGGCATAAAAAAGCCTAGAGCTGCGGCCCATGCTACACTGCTGGGCTGGTGTAGGTGGGGTAAGAGGGGCAGGTGGGGTAGGGGACCTAGAGCTGTGATGGGTGCTGTGGGCTGGGGTAGGTGGTGTAGGGGGTGAGGTGAGGTGAGGTGAGGTGGGGTGGGGTGGGTCACGCTCACTTCCTCACCATCTATCTCACCCCCCTGCATAGCGGGGTGAAGGAACTGAAGGAACCCCTCCTCCCCTCTCACCGTACCGGCTCTTCATCATCCTAGGAGCAGCAAGGGAGGTGGTCTCCATTTGTCATCTACTGCATATGTGTGTGTGTGTGTGGTGTGTTTTCAGTTACAGTTTACTTGGATAGTCCACCTCAGATGCTCAGATTATCAACAAACTATCTTTTGACACTGTTCACTACAATTTACGGTTATGGTTAAGGTTAGGGTTAAGGGTTGGATTTAATCAAGGTGACATTCCACTACAATTTTACATACTGAACTTGAATCTTAACAGATGATTTGTTCAGTCTCTGTAGGCAAACTATGGAAACTAAGTGCCATTGTTTTTCTCTTATAAATACCAAAGGCAGTGATAATGATCCTGCTGTTGGTATGATGTATCATGGCAGATTAACAGACAGATTGTTTAGATAGGCAATATGACATTGAAATAAATATATATTCCATGCTAATTTAACATTTCAAAAATGTTTCTTTTAAAATGTCTGTGTAGAGTGTCTTGCAAATATAATATATTGTCAATATCCAAAATAGTATGATATTTGAAATGCAGGAATTTTATTTCAACACACAAAACAATCACAGCCAAATGTATTGTTTCAAAGTAATGTCATACCAAATGTATTCTTTCCAAGTCATTTTGATATGTGGTGAGGCCTTGGCACAAAAGTTTTAACCAAAGATCAAATAGGACATTTTTTTAAAGCCTTACATGAGAGTCATTAAATGAATCTTAATGTCCTTTAAACACATTAAACTCCAGATCCATTCAACTGTAGATGGGGAACTGTTTCAGCATGAATCCAGAATTGTTTTGATATCACTATTTAACTACTTCATACTATTTGTCAGAGACCAATTATATAAATTATAGTCTATAATCTCCAAACCCTCACGCTTTATCTCTTGTGACAAGCCCTATTTCATGTGGCCAGCCAGGGAGAGGGCGTTCCACAGACACACAAACGACTAAGGTAGAAGCCACAGGGTTTTAATGGCGTGGAACAGGCAGACTCCCCGAGACTTTTTTACACAGGGTCCTGGATGCCAGAAATGCCTTACGTAAGCGCCGCCGAGCAACACCTGATGAAAACGTGCACTGTCATTTGGAAAGCATTGTTCCAGTGGCGTTAAAACTCACGGAGCGAGACCTCTCATACGCCCCAGGCTTAAAAAATGGCATTTATCAAGTTCCAGACACTCTACTGAGTGCCAGTTGTTGTCTTTGGCCCACCACAACCATGGGCTCTTTGCAGCAGAATACGCCAAAGAAAAAAAAAAATGTGGTCATTAAATTACAAAAAAAATATTTTAAAAACCCTCACCTGGCTGAGTTTAAAACACAAACATTTGATTTCCTCCCCATTGACATTTAAATACACTAAATCTTCTTTTTAGTGGCGCTAAACTTCTGCTATGAATGGAAATGAGGCTGTTTGTGCATTGAAATAAAACAGGCTCAAAGTACTGAACTTAAACTGCTCTTCCCATCTCAGCTGGCTACTGTTTTGTGAATGTGTTCACCCATTTAGAGGTCTACGCACTACGGACTGCTCAGTCCCCCTGGCGCCAGAGTATTCAGATCTTGCTCCAGAATAGATATAATGGTAAACTTGAAAAAAAATGACTCCTACATAAACATCAAATGGTATGCATAAATTGTGTTGTGGATTTATGATCGTCGTTCATTTTCTATGCTCTCTGCTGGCGGGCTTTGCCGCATACTTTACAACAGCCCAAAAACCATTTCCACGAAAAAGGGTTGTTAACACGAATCTTAACACAGCGGAGAGTTACGCAAGTCTAGCACCAAATTTACACTTTAACCCCGTAAGCGTTGTGATGTTCGTGAAGGACCAGCCGTGCGTGCCGGAAAGTAGGGCTCTCACGTGAATCTCAATCACCATCAGAGGACCGCGGCGTCGTTGGCACATTTTTACAGTGGACGACCCAACGCGAAACAGACGAGCTAGCGCCCAGGATTCTGCTTTTGAATGCACTTCTGTCTGTTCTGTTGGGAGGGGAGACTGGGACTGTTTTATTTTTTTGCTTTCTTTCTTCTCTGTTTCTCCACTGTTTCATTATATGTTTATCCCCATCTTGAGTGCAGATGTTGGGGCTTATTGCTACTTGGAGACAGGGCGAGAGAGAGAGAGAGAGAGAGAGAGAGTGGTGTGTGTGCAGTTGTGTGTGAAAATTCTCTGGCTTGGGCCTAAGCCCCGGGGCCACTGGCGTAGCTCAGGGATGGCAAGGGTCTGTGCGTCGTGGTAGTGAAATAATCCAGCCGTGAGTACATCACGACCTGAAAGCTCCCTGCTCCTTGGTCCTGCATGTGCGTGTGTTTATTTGAGGTGGGCCTAGTGTCACACCTGTTTCAAAGCACGCACTCAGGGTAAAACTTAATCTGATCCCTCATAAGTTTGATATCACCATATCATAACAGACACAATATGCTGTCATATGCATGTCATAACAGATAAAAAATCCTGTACGTATCTGTCAAAACAATAAGTTTCATGTTACTAAAATTGGTGATTGACATGACTTTTACTAAATATCACACTGCCACATCACTGGACATTTAGCAGAAGTGTTGACCATCCAAGAAGGCATAACACTGAGGAGAGAGTGACTCTGCGTAACCAGTGTGTGACCAGCCAGGCCGAAATTGAAGCAGAATGTTTGCAAAGCGTATGCTGCCCCAGCTGTGAGACTGGTAGGCAAAGTGTATGGGCACACAGTCAGTGATTGTTAACTTACAGTTGAAGTTGGGCTCGATATTCTCTCCCGCCAGCAGACTGTTAATGGTGACCTGGTAGATGATGTGCAGCAGTAGGAAGGTCATGCTGGTGAAGCAGAGAGATTTCAGCAAGCGCCCCGTGTGGCCTGGAGGACGAACAACAGGAATGGAACTGTGAGGCACTGAGGGTTGTCAGGTTTGTGATTAAGTACCTTTACACAAAGGCAGGTACAAACCGTTTGATATGAAAGTTTTAAAATGTCACAATTTTTTGAAAACCAAAAAATAACCAGCAGGGAAAGGAACCAACTTTTTTGTGTGTTTGTGTGTGTGTGTGTGTGTGTAACAAACTTGTCATTCTCTATCTGTCTGTTAGTGTTTAGTTAGTAAGAAGTAGTAGTAGTTAGTAGAAGATTTATTTCAAGGTTTTTTAAGAAATCATTGTGCTGTAGCAAACACTGTAATGCAGTCTTGAAGGACCCATCAGCAAATATATCAGCTTTACCCTATATAAGCCAGCGCCTTAACAGGATAATTTAATTTTACTGTCTGCAGTGCAACGCTCACGGCTGTTCCTGTTTTCCTTGGTCTCCATGATAACCAGCGCCGCTGGCGTTTGAGGGAAATCCGACATTCCTCTTGTCAGGGTGAAAGTTCGCCCAGGTTAACCTGTCTGTCAGTCTGGCTAATAGGAAAAGCCTGCTGTAATCCGTCCCCATTAGCGCTAGCGCTGTAGCCGTAGCACAGTGAGAGCGCACAGCCGGTCGTCGCCCATGCTTTTGGCAGACACGCAGTAGTACGAACACACATTGATGCTTTTGGCAGCCATGTGATAATCCATCATGTGAGAAATATGATGTGTGTGATATCCAGACAGAGTCTCCATGCTGAGAAGACATGCTCAGAGAACTCACATCAAAGTCAGATTATTTTTGTTTTGTTTATTCAAATATTTTTCTTCTGTAGATGCTAAAACACTGGCATGGGAAGATGGTGGAATTTAAGGAAAGACTGTGGGCGGAATTAGAAAAAGAATATGAAGGCTACAATTATTATTTTTCTGCCGTAAGGCACTGGGAAACGAGGAGGAGTGCGATCTCAGAGAGACAAACTCCTTCTTCTAAACATCCCAGGGAACAACTATCTCCCCCATTCTGCAGGGAGCACTTACCACTGGCGTAGTTTAAATAATAGCTGTGATTGATGTTTGATAGTGACGCAGTTGATGCCACTGCCATTGAAAAACAAAGGAAATGTCTCAGGTCCAAGTAATGTTTTGTTTACGGGCTTTTCTTTGAGGGAACAAGCCATGTGAAATCTATTTGAACGCTGCTCGCCAACGTCTGATTTTCCAGAAATTTGGAACAAGCATCATCTGTGTGATTCAGAGTGATTTTCCACTCCACAAACATTTTGAACTCATTTTAAAAGATTTGATGTGATAGCAAAACAAAATGTGTAATTGTAAGTGCAATTGTTATTTATGAAAGAAAGATGTACAGTACTTGCCATCTTTTATGTTGCCTACCGTAAATGCACAATAATCACAATATGTCAGGCACAGGCCTTACAAAGACAAAGGCAAAAGTTTAAAAGACATTTTGTTGACAATGGCTTTGCCCACAAAAGGATGTTACACATTTCACATGATTACACAGATTTTTGGGCTGATTTCTTCCATATTTGACCATGTGAGATCAAACGTTGTTGTGCTTCTCAGCAGATTTTGTTACATCAGGTCCTGTCAAAAGACCCTGGACCAGCCAGCACTGGCATCGCAACATGCTCCTGTCTTACAAAAGCTTTGTATCTACAGCCACGATAGAGAAATGAAGGTAGTAAAGTAAATAAATAATAGTTTAATGAAGCAACACTATTTCAGCATGGTTTGTCAGCGAGAAGACTAACTCACAATCACAAAATGTATACCTTCGAAGAATGAAAATCCGTTGAAAATGCATTAAAAATAGCAGAAAAAAGTATCATTTTCTCTGTGTGGCCATGTGTGAAAATGGACGGTGCTTCCCAACGGTAGCTGAGATCTTCTGACTGGGGGAGGCAGACCACAGACCCTCTAAACACCTTCAGCAGTTAATGCCTCTCTCCTGCAGGAGACTAACATATAGAGCTGCCTGACTCATAGCACCGACACCAGTTACTGCCAAGACTTTCTGAGTGTGTAAATCCATGGAAGCCACAACAACTGCAGTATCAAAATGCTACAGTCACTGTGCTTATATGTTCATATGTACAATCGGATTCCTAAGATTCAAGATTATGAATTCAGGTATCATGATTAACCCTAATTTAAATCAAAGTATTAGTTACATGACAGATCTAATCAAATAAATTGAATACTCCATGTTATTTTTTCTGATTTCATTACATTGGATTTCAATCTTTCAATCTTCAGTCTGATTACTCAATTTGCATGACATTTTTTAAGCAGAGTTAAGTGTATAATTGGACTAAAATCGGACTGTTTGTGTACAGTACATGAAACTGCATTGAGTGTAAGATTCGACAGCCTTCACTCTGCACACTAAAATAATGTGAAATGAGAAAAGAAATCGTGGACAAGAAGATAAATATTAAATTATGAGAAGTAACACAGTCGGTGAGAATTAAATTCACCATTAAGCCAAAATTATTATTATTGTTTTTAACAATTAATTGTTATAACCTGTAGCCTAAATGGTCATGAAACTACTTTCCTGGGCAATACTCTAAATAATTGAAACATTACTTATGTAACATAATGAAACTAGTTAACAGTGCCTTGTAAAGGGCGAACTGCATACTGAACACTCAGTTTTAGACTGTTTTTTAGTACATAGGTGTAAGGCTTGATTTGCCAATATTTTTGTAAACATATGTTTTGTAAATAGGGTGATAAAAGGACATGCTGCTATTTTAAATAGTTTAGGATGGATTGGCACACATTGATGAGTGAGTGAATGCTTACATAAATGCATTAGCTCTCACTGCAATTAGCAATGTGTTTACAAACCCTAGGTGTAAAACCCACTGCCAAGTTCCTGCATGCGTTGATAACAATTAGGTTCTGTTACGAAATCGTTTAACTGGCCCAATTATGGAGCACAAATGTATTGTTCTTTCTTTGAGAGAGGCAATCATTATTAGAAAGAGTTTTGCCTATAGCAGCCTGCAGAACATTAAGTCAAGCATGAGCTGTAAATGAAAACCTGGCCCCACTTAATTTCATTTGTGTAATTCTTCATTTTTGAATAAAGCATTCTGGCGTAGCGTAGTTGAAAGAAAGTAATACTGAATCATTTATATAATTGGAATGTGTGATTAACTTTGGGCATGCAGGGTTGGAGTGTGAGAGACTGACTGTGCCATGCACTGAACTTAAGCCATTAGAAGGACCAGGAGATAAAAAAAAAAAAAAACACCACCGCAAGTCGGACCATCTGTGGCAGAAAGCCGATACTGGTACAGGAAGCTCAAATGCAAACCAGATGTCTTTGCGATCCCGCTGTGGACAAAAGATGATGTGTAGGCATGTTTCACATCAGTTTGTGATTTCTTTCAGCCCCCCCCCCCCCCCCCTTTGCTCTCGTGTCTGTCCCCGCACGTCTGCTCGAGCGCATCTGGTACCTCAGCTGAGAGGATAAGTTGCCATGCATACCTGTTTGCCACCTTAACATCCTCTCTCTCAGTGATGACGGAGACTGTGTGTTAGAACCGGACGGGGAGGATAGTGAGACACACGACTCCGGCTAGTCCCGGGAGTTTGGCCTCTGGGCCTCCCGCGTGTGTGCCAGAGACCCTGGCGCTCTTGTCCAAATTGTGAAATTTTATCGCTTTAATCGCATTTAAAGACAGTCCCCCAGCGAACGAGCCGCTTGCCAAAGGGACGGGGAGGGAGCTGGTTTGCTCATTGAAAGCATCCCCAGACCGCCCAGGACCCCTTGGCTTGTGTGGGCCAGTAGCTATCAGGTTGCATCCTGGCTCCCGTTCGATGGCACAACGTGAAACGTGGAGCACGATGCATGTTTTCCTGTCTGTGTGTACAAGCCAAACCAACCAAACAGCAGGAGGTAGCGCAGTGGTGTCAATCACGAGAAAGCATAATCTCATCATTGCATCCATAAGCACTAGCAGCATATACTGATATGGAAGCCAAATCTGATTGGAAGTTCAATACTGTCTGTAAAAGCAGTGAGTGCTAAATGGATTAGCAGAAAGATAATGCACTTGCTCCAAAGAGCTGCCTCTCAGGTAATTGATTTGAGACAATTCATTCTTTGACAAATAGCATCTAGAGTGAAGATCCAGTGATAGGCTAAGACATCATCTGCTGTTGAACTGCTATTAGGCTATGGGAGATGAAGGTTTCCTGGAATTACAGGTTTGCACTGAACTTCAGAGCTTTGTTTTTCAGTATTTTCACAATCCGTTTCTTCATTAGATTTAATACCAATAGCTGAATGATGATAAAAGGCCAGACAGTAGGTTGAGACACTGTTAGTATGTGGCCTCAAGAGTAATGTGCATACTGTATAAAGAAACATCAGCTCATCTTAAAGCACAGCATGACTTTGTATAAACTCTCTAGGTCTGAGTTGAAGTTGAGTGGAGCTTTAATTTAGAGAAACAGGTCAGTTGTGAGGCACAAATCTTTTTTTTGGTAGAATATAGTCGTGTTTTCTTTTTGCCCATTTCTCAAAAAAGTGTAGGTAGTGTGAGCCTGGGCGTTGTTCCAAACTCCAGTCACACATTACTACCCATCAGCAATATAACACCACTTCTGTATTTCTGAGGAGAGATATGAAGCTTGATGCTGGGGAATTTGCAGAATAAACTTACTTGACAAGTTTTTTTTTTAATACAATATTCTAGAACATTAAACTGCCAGTTGAGAAAAAAAATGATAGGGTGGCAGCCAACCAAGTGTAGCGTGGGCCAAATATTTGACAAAGGTCAAATTGCAGTGTAATTAAAAAACATAGGGGATACTGCAGGAGAAATGGATTCTGTCTAGACTGCCGTCTCTATTTCCTGAGCTTGAGAGGTAGTATGAGGTAGCGAACAGCATTAATTGGACTCAACTAGTGCATTAACATTTCCTTCTCCAAACACGCCAGAATTACTACTCCGTCAACGGGACAGGGTCATTCATGCGTGCATGTACGCAAGCGCTTGCAAGGAACTTATCAATTTCACAATTATTGCAATTTATGATGACGATTTTGTGCTGGTGGCTGTTTCGTAAAACCTGAAACCTCTTCAACACGCCCTGACAGAAAAAAGAAAGAAAGATGGATCTTAAAACGGGGCCAAATGGCCAGAATACAGTGAAGTGTTTGAGAGAAATGTTTTCAGCGACGCTTAGTCATTCGCTTGGCTCCCTCTTCTCTCACGGATCCTAATTTCACAGGGGTGGTGGAAGCTGCAATGATACAGATAGGACCACAACTAAAAGCCATCTTACCACCTGACAAATCTGGCCTGTCAAAGACACTCAACCAACCTCTAATTAACATTTCATAATGTGACTCATATCCCAGCTATGCCCTAAAACAGTCCTTTCAGTGTGTGTGTGTGTGTGTGTGTGTGTGTGTGTGTGTGTGTGTGTGTCGGGCTGGGTGGTTGGGTGTGTGTCAGGGTGTGTGTGTGTGTGTGTGTGTGTGTGTGTGTGTGTCAGACATAGAGTGTGTGTGAGAATGTCTGTCTACCTGAGTGTATCTGTGAATGAAAGTTTGTTTCTGGCTTGGTGCAAACAAGTGCATGTTTGTGTGTGGATATGCCTGAGTGTGTGTGTGTTTGTATGTCTGGGAGTGTGAGAGTCTCTATGAATGTTTGCATATTTTTGAGTGAAACCATCAGATGTGTGTTTGCTTGTCACTGTGTGTGTGTGTGTGTGTGTGTGTGTGTGTGTGTGTGTGTGCGTGTGTGTGCATGTGCGTGTGTGTGTGTATGCGTGTGTATGAGTGTGTATGTGAGTGTGCATGTATGTACACATGAACATATGTTGTTTGTGTATGTGTATTATCTATGAATGAAAGTGTCTATAGAAATAGTGTCTATTTCCATCTAACTTTTTAATGCAAATTTATTGTGTGTGTGTGTGTGTGTCAGTGTGCTGTGGCTGCATATGTGTGTGTGTGTGTGTATCAGTGTGCTGTGACTGCATATGTGTGTGTGTGTGTGTGTGTGTGTGTGTGTGTGTGTGTGTGTGTGTGTGTGTCAGTGTGCTGTGACTTCATGTGTGTGTATGTGTGTTTGCAGATGGGTGACTCATATGGGGCTGTTTGGTGAGGCAGTGTGTTACTTGACCTCAGCAACTGCCAGGCACCATCATCAATAGACAAAGAGCAGCCCAGCAGCCAGCATCACCTCTGGAATCCCCCAAAAGACTCAATTATTCCCATCAGAGAGAGGCAGCTATACACTCAAGTCACATACACACACGCAGTACACACACGCACACGCAGTACACACACGCACACACACACACACACACACACACACACACACACACACACACACACACACACACTCACCAGACACACTCATACACACACACAAACACATACACAGACACACACACAGACACACTCATACACACATACACAGACACACTCATACACACACACACACACGCACACTCACCAGACACACACATACACACACACACACACACGCACGCTCACACAAACACACACACACACACACGCCACACACACACACACACACACACACACACACACACACACACACACACACACCACATTCCTTGGTTTCCTCACAGTCTCACTCCCTGTTTGTGTTTCTTCTTCCTCCGCCATTCTCCGGTTCCAAGGAGAACCATTTCTAATTAAATATCTGGAACCATGTTCTGAAGAAAGAATGCAAACAAAATGAACCAACATTTTCATAAACTTTCTTCAGACACTGCCTCAACATGAACGAACACGGACTCGATTTTGCAAGGTCAGTGGGATAGCAATAACTTCCTGGAAGAGCAAACAATTTATATAACACTCCAAAACTGTTGATGTGAACAGGAATGATCAAGGAATGACCTCCTGAACTCAAGCAGTGCTGTTATGGCACCTGCCCCAAAGGTGTTTGACATACAATGCATCTGAAGTGGAGTTAAAGCTCATTAATAACTACTAGACAAAATCAAATTGCTAATTAACACCATGGGCAAGGCTCAATGCTCCCATATGCCGCATGATAGCTAGGCCATGCATGTGAACTTTGCTGGTTGACAGATGTTGTACTTGCCTGGCCTGTAAGTAAGGCCCTAGCTGAAGGAGACCCTTCTCACCCTACTAGTGTCCTCCTTCCACCTGGATGATGAGACAGCGGCCAGTCTACACCAGTCCTCATCATAGCTTGTGGCATTAGACAGCCAGCCCCTACAGGCTTGTTGTTTGGCGGATATCTAATTATAGGTCTGCATTCGCT